>NC_053116.1:19032003-19114503 GCF_010015445.1 Perca fluviatilis | reverse complement strand
AAAACCATAGAACATGAGTCCATCCACACATGCAAATGTTTTAACTAATGGTACTTTAATTTAATTGAAATGCACTTGAGATGTCTTTGCCTCTTTTGTGTTTGTTTTGTGATTGTAAATTGTTTTTATATGTAACATACTTGTTCTGCTATCTTGGCCAGGTCTCTCTTGAAAAAGAGATTTTATATCTCAATGAGACTAACCTGGTATAAATAAAGGTTAAATAAAAAAAATAAAAAAATATATAGAAAAGCTTAATAATGTGGTGGGTCCACCAGCCCCGGGAACAATGGCTGTGTAACAAAAATATGAACACCACACAAGGGTTAATGTCATGCGTCCTTTGAGGAAAGCCTTTTGCATTACATGGTCTGGGTCTGACTGGTGCCTGTGGTGCCCCCTGAAACACCCTGCTGGAGCGTCCTAGCACACTTTTGGATCAGTTGCTCAAACTTATTTCTCAGATCTCTCTTAGACTGTCGTCAATTGAGAGCCATTGCTGCTTGCTTTAACTTGCTTTCCAGTTTTATAGCTTTTTCTTGATTTAATAAATTCACAAATTTCCACATTTTTGGTGCAACAATCTGTTCATTAGATTATACAGTATGATTTCCAACCTTCAAATGTATTCGTCAGATCATTTCTTTTTTTTACTCTTCACAAGCACATTTCTTTTTTTAAGTTTTTCCCTGTCTTATCCCGCCATGATAATTCTTCAAGTCTTATCTGGCTGAAAGGTGCAGGCATTCAGAGTAAAAGAAAGGAGAGAGACAAGTGAAGGACATTGCTCTATATTGGTGTAATTTCATGATAAGAAACCCATTTTTCAATGCACTGCAGAGTGTCCTAAAGCTCCACTAGACCTGTGTATGTGAAATGTTAGGATATTAGACACAAACAATGGTCTGCCATTCCAAATAGACACAAAGGATCCCTCACAATGGAGATCCATGGATTAAACTCTTAAAGGAGCAGTGCTGCATGATGTTATACAATACTGCTGACATGCCCCAATGACCAAAGTGATGTATTTGCATACAGGGAGACTTCACTTACATGCAACTTTAAAAAGCAAAGACTTTGAAACATGAGGCAGGCAGCTAGTTAGTAAGTAAGCACAAGACAGCCTCTTTCAGTGTTAAAGCTGAGAACTTCAAAAGCTGTTTTGCTCTGGCTTGTCACTCTAATTGCTACTTTATCTAACTCGATCTCTTGACAGACTTAAAAACTGTCAGTTACCACCACATTAAATTAGTTTTAACAAGAATACTGAGGGGAATCCAATTTAATTAACTCAGATAACATATTCCAATGACTAGAGTTAATTTATATTTCACACAGCTATATTGTTTAGCTGTTGTTGAGTAAGCCTGTTATGAAATTAGTTTATTGCTGTTGGTATGACGCTGATTAAAGTTGACATTTGAGTATTATGCTGTAATTTCCTGCGGATTATTGAATGATTATGAGCAAATAGCATGCACTTTTTTTTCACCACAACACCTTTGATCTAATAATTATTACGCTGTATAATTGTACTCATCTACTTATTCATGGTGTAAATAAAAAGACTGGCCCTGGTTCCATTACTATCATCAAAATGAAGAAGAATCATGAATATTTAATCTGATACTATTATTATTATTATTACTATTATTAATATAGTGAATTCAAATTCACACGTCCCTGGGTTAGGGTTAGTCATCGTGAACTGCCTGGAGAGTGGATTTCAAACATTGTATATTATTGTGTGTGTGTGTGTGTGTTTGTGTATGTGTGTGTGTGTGTGTGTGTGTGTGTGTGTGTTTGTGTGTGTGTGTGTGTGTGTGTGTGTGTTTTGTGCTCGACATATGCATGTGACACAGCGCTGTTCAGTCTGCAATAGCATCACTCTAATGTTCTGGCTCCAGATGTCTCTTTGTAGGCCAGGATGTGCACATGTGTGTGCGCCTGTGTGCATGTGTTTTCTACACAGTGGCTGATGCACCAGAAAACAGATTAGTTTACTCCCCTTTAGACCTTCAGACAAAACTTTCTTACAGTTTAATTTTTGACCAGGGTCCTGCCAGGTAAAAGCTCTTGGTCAGCCAAGGATAGTACTGCTGTCTCAGGGGGGCTATAGGCAGTTGATGAGCTGAGTCTGGAAGAAAAACTCAGGGGGCCTGGGTGCAATCCTCCCCAATATAAAGCAATGATAATGCTGAAATATCCAGGGGAGGAATGCAATCTCTGTGATCAACCACTTCAGTCTATGGGCCAGTGAAATTGTCAGCAATTTACGAGGTACAGGCCCCGTCACATGGGAAAACATGTTCACCTTGAGAGTTGACAGGATGGGACAGAACTTTCCCTTCCAGCAATGCTGCTGCCGTGTAACTCCAGTGTGTGCGTGTGTGTGTGTGTGTTTTCTCTCCTGACAGCTTCACAGTGGGGGACTACACCAGGGTAGAGGTCCATGGTGCTATAGAGTGTGACGTACATGCACAGTGCTGTCCAGGACCTGAAGCAATGCACTGTATTCTGAAAGGTCATGCATGTATGTGTGTGTGTGTGTGTGTGTGTGTGTGTGTGTGTGTGCAAAGGTCTTTTCCTACATTTTGGCAAAGATGTACTGATTACAATTATAAGGGTCATAAGCTGTACAACTTTAATTTACGGTGACATTGTACTGCAGGCACAGACTTTGAACTATACAATACTATACACTATATTCCTTTACCACATCTAATTTTATATCACATACAGTATCTATTGTATTCCAGGTAAAAAGAATCACATTAAACTAAATAAGTTGTACCTATGTACTAAATACTACTGTTCTTATGTATTTAATGTTCATTTTTGTATTTAGGGGTCCATACCTAAATAGTGCACAGTTTTTATGTATACTTAAAGGTTCCCTGTGGAGTTTTCTTGTAAACACACAAAGGTTTACAAAAACAAATGTTCTTCGGTCTCAAAAGCAGATGTAATTTAGAGTCCTTTGTGCAACTTTTGATACATTTATATTTAGGTTTTAGGTTTTGGATATTGTTTTCTTTATCTTATTGGTTGGTTGACAAGTTCCCCTGTGAGTTGCTGTTAATGAAACCTGACACATTTCAGTTTCCTTTGTCATTGGTTTATTAGATTCCTCTTGCCTCTGCTGGGATTCCTTCTCATGTTACCATGTCCTTATGTGACTCCAAACGCCTCATGCTTTACCACGCAACTATCCTCAGCAACGATGAATACGTGAAACCGGAGGAAAAAAGAAGCAAGCACACTGAATGAGTAATCTGCACAAAATTCACCTGGGAAACTGGGAAAGGGCGGCATTGCTTGAGTCAGACATCTGAACCCTGGGAGAGAATTAACACTTGTATACTTAAATTCTCAAGTCTAAACCTACTGTCGTTTTAAGCCCTTAATCTTTCTTAAATCCCCTTCATTACAATGGTGAATCTATATACAGTTTGCAGTGCTTTTTCTCTGTTGATAAAGCACCTAGTCGTGACGTCTGTGAGTGTAAATGCCTTTCTCTGCCACCCCCTGGGCTGTGATTAGTTTTTTCTCCTTTAGACCTTCAGACAAAACTTTATTACAGTTTAATTTTTGACCAGGGTCCTGCCAGGTAAAAACTCTTGACCAGCCAGGGATGGTACTGCTGTCTCAGGGGGGCTAAAGGCAGTCTCAACACAATTAGCTGAGTCTGGAAGAACCCAATGGGCCTGGGTGAAATTCTCCACAATATAAAGCAATGATAATGCTGAAATCTCCAGGGGAGGAATACAATCTCTATTGACAGCAACTCACGAGGTACAGGCCCTGTCACATGGGAAAACATGTTCACCTTGAGAGTTGACAGGATGGGACAGAACAGAACTTTCCCTTCCATTCATGCTGCTGCAGTGTAACTCCACTGCAGTAAATCTACTCTCTGCTTTGCACAGTCAAGATATTTTCTATTCGTGTCAAGCATACAGTACATGAGCATTTTATGAATAACATATTTCAAAATATATTGTAAAGCACCAGGGGGTGGAAAGTGTAGACCTGATGAAATAGGTAAAAGTTTGTGGACTTAAGTCCTCGTCTTTAGCTTGAGTTCAAATGTGAATTACAGTTAGATTTACATTTGTCGGCTGCCCAGAAACACGACTCCAATGGGATGCTCATATTGCTCTAATTGCTGTTGATTGTTAACACATTGATAAGCCGATAGGATGTCAGACTTGTGGATATGAGTGTTTCTTTTTCTTCCCCCTAGTGTCCAATGGCTTAATTCAGCTTTGACATTGAATATTGACTTTTAAACCTTAGCAACTTAAAAGAACTGTTACAAATGTTTGGGAAATAGTCCAGTAAATAACCCCCTAAAACCACAACCTGTCATTTCTACACCTCAGTTTTTGTGCGGATTAAACAAAAGAGATATAACTTGTAAATCTGTGAGCTTTTGAGGTGCAGGAGCTGAAGAAAATCTTCCAGTTATTGTATTCTGTAACAGATATGATCTGAGACAGTGCTCAAACCCAACACATCTCTGAAATGACTGGAAAACTTACCAGCAGAACCGGCAAATGTAAATGTGTGATATAAATGGGTTCACTTGATATAAAGAACATCGCCAAAGGACATCAAAGGAATTTTTATGTTACATGTAAGTCATGAATATTTTATTTTGGTTAGCCATTTAGATTGAATATCTAATTAAATCTCTTTGTCCCTGGGGGAATATACACAATGATTCTGCAATTAATTTGATACTTAAAGGCAATGAGCTGATAATCTAAGAACACACCCACTGAAACAGCTTGTGATCAACACCCATTCTTGTATATTTACATTGAGAGGCCAGTGAAGAGTGCAGGTTTTGAAATCCAAAGCTACAGCTAGACGCCTCAATAAAACATTTATGCGACAGCAGAGATGAATAAAACATATAGGAATGATCCATGGGTCAAGCTAGCGGTAAATGTGGGTGTAGCTATCTGTCAAGATGTAAATAATTTTAAGAGAGAGAGGGTTTCGCAGCCTGGCTCCGACTGGCAGAGACACTTCAGCTGCCTGCCAGGGAGAACAAACACAGCAGCGCTTACTTCTCTTGGGTAGAAACAAACCTGCGCTGCGATTCTTTATAAGAGTCATTCATTATGCATGCGTTCAGGTTTAAATATGGCAGCATTTATGAAATGATACCACCATTACATGGCATAGATAGCCAATGCTAAAGCAATAGAGGCTTAAAGAGACAGACAGACAGACAGGTGGTGGAAGATGATGATGAGGTTGAAAATGAAGAATAAGGCAGGTTTATGAGCCTTTATGAGTTAAGTTCACTGCTTACACAATGTGTAACTATTCATGTGTTCCCCTGAGAGAAATTAAATATAACATGTTGGGACACGGCTAAAGCTTTCTGTTATTTATTTCCAAAGTAGCTTCTTATAGTGATACATATTGATATTAAATCTAACTCCAAAAGTCAAACAGTACCCAGACTCTCCCTGGAAAGTGAATCCAGTCTGTTTCAGACTTGGATCAATGACATAACTCTGATATGTGTGTTCATATGTGTCAAACTGCACAGCAAATATTGTGTTCCAAGCGGAATTGTGTCACCACAACATAGTGCTGACGGTGTATACTTATTACTAACAATTTGTTGTGGGTTTTGATGGTGTTGATACATTTCTATCAGTTTCTATCTGGCCTATCACAAGCTATTTGGTACATTTCCTACTCCAATCACACACTTTGCCGCTTAAAAAGTTGTGTTTAGTTTAGTTCAAATAGGATGTGCTAGCAACTAGCTAGTTGTCATTACTACAATGCTACTACAAAGCTACTACTAAAACAAGTAATTGAAAATAATAATAATAATAATTGAAAAATAATGAATTACCATCCCTGTGGTAGAGCGGGCAGAGCGGTGAACATCCAGGCACTTTCGCAGACGTCAGCGGCCTTCGCTGATACCACTGTTTTCATTGTAAATTAATTTTATAGCTCCATTCTGCTGCCTTCGAAGCTCCTTGACAAAAAACAACAACTGAGAAATGAGTAATGCGTAAAGAGTTATACTGCTAAGTAATCTATGTTACAAAGTACAATCACAATGATCACTGTGATATTAGAAGTAATACTTTCATTGAAAAGTTGTGTTTCAAGCTATCAGCAGAGTTCCTGCTTTATACAGTACTTGACATCCACATGTCTCTTATAGCATAATTTCAGAGCATTCGGCCTCTTTGTTCATGAAGCGTGACTAATGCTTAATATTCATGTGAGAATGAAACAAAGTGATCAATGTGGCTCAAAGCTTTGAAGGGAGAAAAGCAGCATCCTCCCTCATCTTTTCCTCTCTCTCTCTCTCTTTTTCTCTGTTCCCTCTTTTATTCCTGCTGAACCCAACGAGCTGCATTTGTCACGCCTTTACTGTATAAGACCACATGAGTGCATGAATATTCTCTCTCTCACCCACACAAGCATAGCACGATGCAATCTACAGTATTTCAGTGTTGTGTTTGTATGCATTTTGGGGATGTGTGTGGATGCACAATGACAAGTGTTCAGTAACAGCAGGACACTGTTTCAGACTGGAGTCATGATGCCACTGGAAAGGCTTGGGATTTGACCCACATGAAATTACATTAAAGTCAATGTAGATAAGACTGCATTAATTATAAGCCTGGATGTACAAAGACGGACACTGGTGCATAAACAGGAACCCTGTAGGAACGTAGACTTATAAAAGCTCTCTCTGTTCTCTCTGACACATTTGCTCTTCTCATTTTCATGCTGCAGATAAGACTTGTTGGATCGTTTGTTGAAAGGAGGGCACTGTGTCCCTGATAGCAGCCACTTGCGATATTTCCAGTGAATCCTCCTATTTTCAGTTGAACCACTGACACTCTGCTTGGATTACCTCGCGCTCCTCCACTGAAAGAGCTGGAAGTGATTGCCCTGTGATTGTTGTGTAATTTTCCAGGGAATTGCTGGAAAGGAACACTGCATTTGCTACAAGGGCAGTCAGAATAATAATATATAAGCTTTCTGAAATGCACAAAAAGTGTGGAGGGGAGGATTTTAACACATTATGGTTTGGCATGGGATAATACGTTTAGATGGGGCAAGTATGGTATGTGTAACATGCAAAACAGTCTACGAATTAATGCGGATTATACTTCTCTAGCTGAACGGGGCCCTATGTGTTATATCGGCATTTAGATTTGTTTGTCTACTTCTCTTTACTGTATTGTGTACTGTAAGAATGCTAATATTCACAGATAGATTGCTGAACCTCGAGCTACAGTACATATTCAATGGGAATAGCCTTCACCACAAGAACCAATCAAGAAGGTAGGAGGGAAGATATCAGTCTTACTGTAAACTGGGCTTTTGGTGGGAAAAGTGTGTGGAGGTAAATTTAACAAAAATAGCTCACTCATTGCGTAGCATCATGTAATGCAGGAAGGATAAATGCTATAAGCTGCTTTGAGAACAAAGAAGAAATTGAGGAGGAATTGCTTTGAGGAGACAAAAAGTGTTGAATATGTGGTGTCATGAGACTGATGGGTGATGATTAGTAGGACGAGTATTGATAATAGCCCATGAATAAGGATTAGGCCTGGACGTCCAGTGGGTACCTGAGCGCTATCCCACAGAGGTACCCAGGTCTCATCCCAAGGGAGGTTTGTCTCATTCATCATTAACTGCAGCTTAAGGTGAGTGAAGGCCGATAGACTACAGGGGTAAAGGGAGAGTGAGACGATGCGGGAGAGGGAAGGCGACAGAGGAAGGCAGAATAGGAGGAAGAATGTTAAGGGGTTTGGGAAGCAGATCAAGCTGAGAGAGCCCTATGATGTGGAGGATAAAAAAATATCAAGACCTGGAATGAAATGAAAGGGAATTATAAATTAAAAGGGGAAAAGAGATAGGAATGGACTGGGATACACAAGGTGAATAAATGACAGCAGGAGAGGAAACAGATAAAATGTGAAGAAGGACCTTCCTCCACAGCGCTGCGGAGGAGGGTCTGGCTAGTCCACACAGCATTCCAGGAATGGAGAAAAACGTGATCTGGTTTATTTTTATTTTTTTTTTAAACCAATCACAATGGTCTTGGGTGGTGCTTAGTGCTGGAAGGATCCCCTGTGCCGTTGCAAAATAGCCTCGGGAAAGAACTTCTTTTGGTGGAACGTTCAAAGGTTGTTTTAGTCGTGCAACAGAAAACTCAGATTGGACAGAGAGATCTGAGGAGCAGTTAACCCTAGTCCTCATAAATCCCCCGGAGTTTAAAATTACAACACAAAGAAAGCGCAGCGGAACGGATGGCAGCACCGGAGCAATTGCGGAAGTGGAACGTCATGGATATAGACTAGGGTAGAGGAGATATCTCCTTTGTTAATCCACACTGATATTTACTCATCAATAGCTTCAAAGCACACAGTGACATAACCTCACCTTACCTTGAGTATGATGATGTCTTTAGTTCTAATTAGCATATGGCCTATCATTACTATGATTACACGATCAGAATGAGTAAGTATGTATATCAGTTCACATATAGGTCAATAATAATAGTTTTTCCATATCAGCAGGAGCAGCAGATGGTCACATTTATTAGCTGATGAGACACTTGAGATGAGGCAAAAAAAAAAATATCAGACCATAGTTAGACTAGCAGACCATAAAGTTACACAATGCTGTTATTACAGTAAAACCAGTGGTTGGACTATGAGATAGTGCCACAAGATAAAAACATTTTTTTTTAGGTTGTTCCATTATCTTTGTTTTTTTTGTCTTGTGAAATACTAGTTTCACCTCCTCGGGTCTCAGAAATTATTTAGATGGATAAGCCTGAGAAAGGAAAAAAACGGTTGTTAATAGACATTTATTTGCATTAAAAATCCCTGAAATGTGGTTTCCAATCTGAAGTACATCTCAATATAATTTTTCTTTAACGTAGACTCTAAGAAACACGTTGTTTGCCCATGCCCTTAACAATGACACACAGAAGCATGGTTACAATAAGAATTAAGTGGTTATGGTTTGGGGACAAGTGCGGTCGTTCTTAAAAAAAACTGTTGCATGGAAACAGGAAATGAACAGCTGTGTCTGTGTTAAAGTCTGATGTTTTGGTGATCCATTCATCCACCCTGACTTTATCCCTTCTCAAACTTTATCACCTGATTTTCTTCTTCACTCTCATCGTGAACATAAACATATGTTTTTTGGGGCACTTGCTGAAATGACCCATGCTGTTCTTCTTGCAAGGACAGTCTTGTTTGATCAAATTTGATTGACAGCAACCTGGCAAGACAAGCAAACAACCTACCAACTTCTATCAGATTTGGATTCAAGGATTTCAAATTTGGCAGTAAAGCGTGAATTAATGTAGAACCCATAGCTCATACTAAGATGCTGATTGAGAAAATGTGGTATTAGGGCCTTAAGAGGTCCAGGCAAAAAGAGGTAGGCTAAATCAGTTATTTAACTATGACTTAAGGGGAATTCAATAATGTATTTTTCTCCCACAGCAAAAAATGGATACCTCATTTTGTAACAAAACTCTTCTAATAATCTTCTTAGGTCGGCTGTGGCTAAGTGGTAGAGAGGTCGCCTGCCAATCGGAAGGTTGGTGGTTCGATCCCTGGCCCTGCAGTTCCATGCTGAAGTGTACTTGGGACACTGAACCCTGAGTTTCTCCCGATGCTGCGCCATCGGAGTGTGAATGTTTATCTGATGAGCAGGTGGCAGCCTCAGCCACAGTGTATGAATGGTGAATGGTTCCTGTACTATGTTAAAGCGCTTTGAGTAGTTGTTAAGACTAGAAAAGCGCTATATAAAAACAGTCCATTTACCTTTAGTATGTCAGTCTGTAGTTACAGTAATTGATGAGTTCATCTAAATTGGAATAGCAAGCTGCTGGCAGCCACCAGCTGTGGACTGACATGCTTGGTCGGCCAGTTTTCAACTGTAGCTTGAACACTTCCTTCTTTTCTCTTGCAATGTCTGTCTTTCTCTGTCTACCCCTCTGTTTTGACACACTTCAGCAAAATCAACAAACTATGACAGCTCCAGTGAAATCAGCAAGTAAACAGTAGTTTCTGCTCAGATGGGCTGCCTGTTATCGATTTCCAATGAAATTGGAATTCAGAGCATATATATGATGTTGGGGGCCTAATTATTTCCCTATTTGGCATGAGTTTCCAAGTAAGCAAGACCATCTTGGTAGATCACTCGTGCTGACTGTCTCTCTGTGCGTTTTCATCCATATGTGCAGTATAGTGCCAACAGCAAAGACTTTGAGGAAAATGGTTTACACAATATGTAAATGATGTGCAGCAGCCTAAGAAGACAGCTATCGTTGTATGCTAGAGGTGGTCAATTGTACAAAATGTGTGTGTGTGTGTGTGTGTGTGTGTGTGTGTGTGTGTGTGTGTGTGTGTGTGTGTGTGTGTGTGTGTGTGTGTGTGTGTGTGTGTTTGCATATGCGCATCAAAATTGTAAAAGAACACTGATGCCTTGTTTGACTACACCTTTGATGTTGCAGAGAAATAATGTGTCTGTTCTGCAGTGAAGGCCAAATCAACTGCTTATTAATCAACTTTGCATGTTCTAATCACTTGGACCGAGATGCTAATCACACTCCCCTCACTGACTTTGATCGTCTTTTCAGTGCAGTCAAAGTACTGTAGAAACTCAGTGAAGCTGACAGGTTTAGGAGGAACTGATGAAAATCAGATCAAATGTTTCCTTCATTTCCAGTCCCCTATAACCAACAGAGGGAGAGGGTTGTGTTTTTTGTGGATCAGGTGCATTTTGTAATTACTGTGTGACGGGGCGGTAATACACAAACAGACGCATACAGACATATGCAAACACACACACACACACACACACACACACACCTCTAGCAGGTCAAGACACAGCTGTTCTATGGTCTGCATCTCATTTTAGTTCTGATACAAATACACATACCACAAAGAGATCACTGTCTGTGTCACTGATTCTGAATGTTTTTGTGCAGAATGTCTACATTTTTAAAGAAAAAGACAGAGGCGTTTCAGCATTCACAGCGCCTGTCATTGCCATCATCAGTTTCCATCCATGTGGTGAGGCTCTAAGGCTGGGTGACATATCTTAATCATTGGCATAATGAATGGAGGATAAGCCCATGTGAATTCCAGCCTTGGTTTGACAGAGGTGATCAGTAACCCCATATCACACTATCTTGTTAGGCTAAGCCTGGCCTGCCAAAGAGGAGGTGTCTTCCCACATATAGCGTCTGAATGCAGGTAGCATCATTGGGCTCGCTATCATTCAGACAATTGCCTTCCATCAACAACCTTCATAAAGAACACTCTTATCTGACTTTCAAAGGAACAGAAAGTGATGAATGTGAATGTATTTTAACTGCGGAAAACCTGTCAAAAGAGTGATCTTTGCAAGATTGTTGTGTTTGTGACAGCTATACTCAGGTCTGGAATCTGCAGAGAGTAAGAGACAATGTTTATACCTTTTACAATTCATTTAGAATGTTTTGTTCTTTGTGAGGTACTGAGGCTATGTTGCAGCTAAAAAAAGGTTTCTTAAGTGGACAACTATTTGGCAGCATTATTTCTTGTGTCTCTCCATTACACAACTAATGTGGCGAAGCACTGAATCAGCAAACAGCAAAAAATCAAAAAATGTTCGGTAGCACAATGTTGAATCTTTTTTTTTTTTGGATGCCTGTCTGATTTATGGTAATAAGTCTTCAGAGGAGCCTCCTTAATGCAATACACTCCTCTCTTTTCGGGTTTTGGACCAGAAGTGCATTTTCAGCAAGAACACAATAACAGCTCGGCAAACCAAACCATATGCCACAGAGTAAATGAGATTACATCTCATTATAAAAGGATTCATCTGCTTTGAATACAGTCCAGGTCTCCCCGCCTTGGGACTTTCCATTACTAAATTACTCTGGGCCACTGGGTGGACAGTACCACCGATTGGACCTTCACAGGGCTTTTTTAAATTCTGAATCACTTGCTGCCTTTTTGTCCATTTCCTTAATTTACAATCATTTGGAAATGATAAAACTTAATCAGAAAGGGTAATGTGACTACTATACCATAGACCATTTCTATTTCATAGACTGGATAAGGAAAATGTATTGACATTTGAAATATTCATATAGAAAGTTTTGAATTATATGATGTAATCAATTATAGAACAGATATTGGGTTAGCTGAGGCTGCCTGTCAGTTAAAAAGAACAAATGAATGAACTGAATCTCTAATAAGGTCATAACTAATTACTCACATGCTGATAAATAAAAAAAACTGTAATTTTGCATTAAGTTGCAAAGATTAACAAATGCCATAGAATGATAGAAATACCATCTGTATGGGAGAGTTGAGCAAAGTATGAAAGTTATTGTTATCTCAACAGGGATCGAGGTAAAATAATACAGTATTGCATTTTATCCCTCTCCCCTTCTATGTAGGTGAATCAAATCCATTGATATTTTTAAAACAGTTTGACCCAGATCCACCTCACTAGACAGCTTCCTTATTAGTGTTAGACTGTTAGCAACGTTTTTTGTTGGTGCAATTGGAATGAAGCCAGACAAAGAAAACAAAGAAGTTAGGAAATTACTGCTTAAACTTGGAGGAGGAGTGAGACATCAAACAGAGGTTGGGCATAACAACAAGATGAGAGGAAACAGTGGTGAGGATCATGAGGAGGAGGAAACAACGTTTTGGAAGAGGGGAAAAAGAAGTCTTTCTGAAGTGTTTTCAATGTGAGTTATAAATCTAGAGTCCTCTTTCTGTGCAAAAATCATTCTAGTTCAGCTGAAGCTAATATAAGGCATGGAAGAGCAGATGCTTCATTTGGGGAAACTAGTGTATAGCCTGTTATGCCAGCCATGTGATGTCTTGGGAAACTCTTCCTTAACAACAAAACTTCTGATTCATGAACATTGCCACCAGTCATGTTTATTCTTCACTCCATCCTTGCCCCTCTAACTGATTCTGACATATCTTGCTTTCGATCTATCCTTTGCAACCAGTTTGCATGTTTTGCTGGCAATTATTTATTCTGAGATTGAGGTATTCTGTTCGCACAGCACGTCTTTATTGCTGATAATGAAAATGAGTCAGATGAGAGCAGGAGAGCTGAGCTTGTTCACTGGCTGGGCCAGGGGTAGTTTACTTTGTTCTCATAATTAGACCCCTCCAAATCCCCAACGCTCCTGTTGGCAAAGTTTGACACAACCTGCTCTAATTGCTAACATGCACAGATGTGATAAAGTATATTTGCTGCAGGATAAGGGGATTAGGATGCTCTCCATGCACAGATCTGAACCTTGGGGATATGCAGTGAGAACGGCAGGAGATGTTTATGTGTATGAAGAAGTTACCACAGATAATTAGGTGTACATGGTAAGTTAAGTAATGCAGCATCAATGGGACATTGAACCAGGTGTCTCTGAGGATATTGGTGAAATGTTCCTATCGCCTTGAACACTGAATTCACAAACAGATCTCGTGAATAACAGATTAGTGGAAACTAATTTAAAATAGATTGTAGCTTGCCATCCTCCAATATCCACCGTGCCCTTGAATGTTGGCTCCAACCTCACATTAATCACAGTCTCAGGTCTAAGGGTTTAAATACTTTATTAATGCATGCAATATTTGAGGTCACTGCAACTTAGCAATACGTGTCTTTCCATATGCTTTTTCACATCACCTTGTCCAGAGAAGCCGGACACGTTAAAACTGAGCCAATATTCCTTCTCTCTCAGGCTTGAACCTAACTACCGCTCCTGGAAAGTTGGGCTACAAATAGAACTGGTCCCCACTGAACCAAGCTGACCTGGACACACCTGAGACAGCCCTCAACCAATCAGCAGATAGGACAGATGTCACACATGGCCATGACACATGGAAAAATGGGTCATGGGCATGTTTTCCAGTCTGTCTGTCTGTCTGTCTATCTATCTATCTATCTATCTATCTAGAGAGAGAGAGAGAGAGAGAGAGAGAGAGAGAGAGAGAGAAGGAGAGAGAGAGAGAGAGAGAGAGAGAGAGAGAGAGCAAGGATTTCACTTTGCCAGGAAAGACAACAGTAAGGTACAGTGAGCTCACATCTTCAGAGAGGGTACACTGGAATTTGATTGATGGATTTTGACATTGACATTGTCCTCTTCGTTTAAGTGTAAAAATTACTTAGAAGGCTTATAATGAAATAGAATAATTTCCCCTGGCCAGTATTCCCACTTGAATCCCCCATATTGACTATAATGTATTCATTAGTCCACAGATCACTCATGGCAGGGTTATGTTCTGCCATATTAGCTATGTATAGAAAATAATGAGTAATGCATATGCATAGGGAGAGAAGCAATCTATAAGTGTGTACAAAAAATGAAACTATATTGTGCACACAAAAATCCACGTTAGTGTAAACACACACACACACACACACACACACACACACACACACAAACATTTGAATAATCAGCTTATGTCCACTCTATATAACACATATTCACCACATATTCAACATGCATGTATGGAAGTGTCCACACATCTAAACACAAATGTATGTGTGCCCACAATATACATAGCACTCATTATGTTGCAGTCATACAGAAAACAGAGAGCGATAGTTACGTATTGTAACTCCAGATTCTATGAGTATAGGTCTAGCCTCTAAGGGCTGTCGCTATTGGGGTTTATCCCTTAGCGCATGCGCAGTCATGAAAATTTTCTTTCACGCCCTTGCGCCCAGCACGGGCCTCAACTACATCCACAGATACTGCATATTACAGGAGCGGAACCGTAGCTCTGCTCCCAACATTCAGCATTTACTTCTGCCAATGTTTAGTGGAGCAGGTGGCCTGAACCTTAGAGGGCTGCACCTATACGCATCGAATCTGTAGTTACAATACGTAACTATCGTTCTATTTTGTATAGGCTTCGCCCTCTAATGGCTGTCGCTATTGGGGTAAGGGCAAAGCTGATGTAGTCAATGCCACCTGCGACACAGGGTCAACAAACAGAACATAGACTAATTCCTCTTCTTATTTGCACTGACAAGTCAATGTATCAAATAATGTATTATTTTGATAAAAGCTTGTCATGATTAAATTGCTATCATGATTAATAATTACGGAACACCCGTATCCCTCTCAGCCACGCAGTGCAGGAGGGATGGGGACAGCAGAAAAATACTAAAAAGTAATTGTGTGCACATCTCACCTTCTGGCAGGTGCAGGACAAATGAAACTTACTTAAAATTTTTGTAATGCTTTAAACTCCCATATTTAATGCAAAGGCATGCTGGGTTTTCTTCAGGCAAATGGTGAACACATTTGATGAACGAATACATATAGGCCTAACAATCAGCTGACCCCCCATGTGACGTCAACTGGTTTGATTAGGTGTATTAGGCCTAATAGCCCCACTCATGACTCAATTAAGAGAACACTTTCATACAGGTTTTTCACAAACGTATACATCTCTAAAAAGGGCTTTTAAAATTCAATATCCCCAAAGAAAAACACACATCAACCAGCGCATCATTTGCCACAGAGTGAGGATAGGACCGAGTGGGTCATGGAGGACTCGGCCATATCACACAGATAGAAGCGGATGAATGGACATGGGGATGCCCAGAAAACCACTGTGCAGATGTCGGCTACCGTCATGCCCCTGAAAAGGGCCGCAGACGCTGACAGCGCTCTCGTAGAATGCGCTCAGATGCCCTGAGGGGGCTCTGCTCCCTCTGTGCTATAGGCCTGGGTGATAGCCTCGCACAGCCATTGAGACAGACGCTGTTTTGAAAGAGCCACACCTTGGGAGCATTCCCAGTAGTGCACGACCAGCTCTCAAGGGAAAACACCCTTGACCGAAATGAGCTTGTTAAAACTTTCGGCGTAAATGAAGGGTTTGGCTGTAAAGTGTCCGTGCTCTCGTCCCCTCTAATGGAGAGGCAGGATGGTGAAACCGACAGCACGCATAAATCACTCACCCTCTTAGTGACAGCATCCTGAAAGACGCTTGGGCCTGAGGCTCGAAAGGAGGTTTCCCCAGAGCTTGGAGCACCAGGGCTAAGTCCCATTAGAGTGTGAGAGAGCGCTGACCCCCTTCAAAAAACGCTTCACCTGGGGTGCGCAAAAACCGACCTCTCTCCATAGCCCTCATGGCAGGATGAAATGGCCGCCGCGTAGGCTTTGTCTGTAGACGGAGCCAAATCATTATCCACCAACGTTTGGACATAAGTTAACACGAGGGGCAGAGGGCACGATGTGGGCTCTGCACCTTTCTCCATACACCAGTGCTGGAAAGCAGACTAATGCCCTGCATAACACGCTGTAGTAGAGGGGGCTCTCGCCCTTGGATAGTGTGCACAACGGCAGGGGGCAAGCCTAATTTCATGTCCAGCTTCTCATTTCCCCCACATAAACTGCCTGGAGCTGTCCACGGTGCTGAAGGTGTTAAAGCACTTCCCCCAAGTGGTAGCAGGGAGACATATCATGAATTCGGGTAAAAGGTGCGTAGTGGGAAACCGGAGCCTTCAGCTTCCTGGGCTGGGAGAACGCCTCCTCCACAAATGGTCGAATTTCCGAAAGCGAGGCCACAGTGGAGCTCGTTTGGACGGTGGCTCCTGGACATACACATCCCCACTCAAGAGGCCGCGAGCAGGGGCTGGGAGTTCAGCCGGCATCGCTATGCCTCTCAGGTCCGCTGCCTTCTTGATGATGTCTGGCAGATCCAAGAAGAGAGCCTTAGTGGTGGAGAGTGGAGCCGCTTGTGGCAGAGGGGAAGACCACCGAGGCGATGCCCCTGGCCGTTCCGGAGATGGGGAGAGCCGTAGTGGGAGGGCGTTGTCACCCGTCTCGAGGTCCAGTCCTCCCAGAGGGGAGGAGGTGTAGGATACACGTAGGGTACAGATTTGATCGTTGGCAAATTATCGAATATGTTTTATCAATATTAATGAAGTTATCAATATGGTTATTAATAACTTTATCAAATCGACGAACAATCAAAACGGGGCACCACCCTGCAAGTCAGGGACCAATAATCAAACTGTGGAACAGTCTCATTTCTGTTGTAATCCTTTAAAAGGAATTAAAGGAAGGTGTGAATTCGAGCACGGGCCTGTCCGACCAGCAATTATTACAATAAGTACACAAATAATCACAAGCAACTGCTACTTAAGTATAATAAGATTTATTAACGTCACAATTATCAGTAGCTAATCAATAATCCTTCAATAATAAACTTATATACCTTTTTCAGTATCACAACCCAAAACAAAGCAAAAACAAAACAGCATGTGTCATGGACACGTGTGTGTGTGTGTGTGTGTGTGTGTGTGTGTGTGTGTGTGTGTGTGAGAGAGTGAGTGAGTGAAAGAGGAGGGGCGGTGTCGAAGTGTAGTCTAACACCAAAAACTCCCAAAATGGCTACTCCTGTGAGCTGCACAAAACTATTTAGCCTCAAGAGGGCGGTAGTGGTGCTGGGTGCACGAGGAGGGGTTGAACAGGTCGAGGGGGTTGCTAGGCAACGCGCACGCTTAACCCAGCCCTGGTAATGTGTGGGAGCTACGTGGCTAGCTTGTGTCCGTGTGGATATGTGTATATAATCAGTAAAAGAAGAGTAGAGAAGAAGTGTAAAGAAAAGAGGCCCTCTGATGTAAGTTATCGATAACGGCCAGCTCAGTGGCTAACAGCTGATTTCCGCGATTGTCTCGCAGACAGTAACTAAACTCCGTGAAAGGAGTGATTTAGCAGGTAACGCTTACGGTTTTAACCAGCTACTTAACACAATGTAACCAACAGTATCGTGATCAATTATACATTCACAGAAGCAGATTAATAACCAGATATGGGCCAATACATGATTACAATCACAGATCACATTAATGGCAACAAACGGTATGGAACCCTTTGCTCATTAATAAACAAACCAAACACACTAGTTCTAACGTCTGCCCAGAACTGTGTAAGCCTTCTTACTGTACATGTGTTGTTTGTAGTTAATCTCTCGCCAGAGTTTAACGATCCGTTTCGTCCAGAGCAGTGAACGAACACGCGATCCAGGTCGACGACACAAGAAGAGCGGACGTAGTCCTTTTCTTGAATCCGGGGTGATTAAACCCGCTGCAGATGTGAGGAGATACTGGGTCAGTATCCCCTCGGATTCCTTTTTGTATATCAGAAAGATATACAAATGTCCCAGCTCAATCTTGACCAGCGAGGTGATGCTGGCTAGCTAGTCTGGACTGGTGCACCTCCTTTCAGTAAACTGGGTTACCGTGGAAAGCAAAGAAACACCAACGCCGACAGCTTTTATCCTTCCTCCACCTCCTAGTGGCGGGGTGGTGCATTCAAAGGCCTGACAGCCAATGGGAAAAGTGCAACCTTGTCACAGGTGTGAAGCAGTTCTTTGTCTCAGCACCAGTCTGCCTTGCCCTCCATGTGTTGGAGGTAGAATCTCCATTTTGGTAACTCTGCTTCCAAGTGGCAGCCTGTAGGAGTTTGGTGAAACTGGCTTTGGGATTCACATGTAGGCCAAGATCCTTTGTCTTGCCTTACCTGTGTATCTCTGCAGTCAGCCCAATCTGAGCCATTTTTGGTTAAGATCAATGTTTAACCCCCTGCTTGGTCCCAACAGAGGGAAAACCGGCAAGAGAACCGTCTTCTGGGGGAATCGAGTCAGCGGACTCGTGCCCGTCGAAGACGTCCTTTCCCGGCAGTTCCAGGGTGTCACCAGGGTCCTGTTGGTCTGCCCAGCTGCCGTTTCCCTCACCGTCAACCTGGAGAGCCAGAAAAGCATCTGCCGTTTAAGCTCTTTAGTTGGCAGGCGGGCGCAGAATGGGCAGGCGGTCTGAGGGGTGAGCGCCATCCCGGCGTGAACAGGACAGAGGCAGGACTTGCAGCTGGAGTGATCCGACGGCAGGATGTAGCCAGTCCAGCAGCCGGTACAGAGGCGAACACAGCTGGACGCTGACGCTGAAGAAAAACTGGGATAGAGCTACGCTCCGCTCCTGTAATATACAGTATCTGCAGACGTAGTTGAGGCCCGTGTTGGGTGCAAGGGCAGGAAAGAAAATCTTCACGACTGCGCATGCGCGAAGGGATAAACCCCAATAGCGACAGCCCTTAGAGGGCGATGCCTATACGAAATAGAACATCCATGTTTTAGTCCTTCAAGGCAGTGTTGCCGTGGTTACTGCATAAGCCTTGGCCTCTTCCCCATCTCCCCACCTAAAAGTGACAGTGTGATCAGTGCCAAGCCACTCACCATCACCCCAGACCATTACTCTGTCTGCTGCTATCCTTAACAGTCATCAGTATCTCTCCTCTACTACAAAAGGACAGCCAGCTACTCCTGAGTTACATTTGATCTTGTCAAAGTCACTCCTTACATTGCCGATCCTGGTGAGTGGCTACAACCCCAGTGGCAGAAGGCTGTCTTATGTCGGAGTACCTTTTTGTATGTGTGTGTGTGTGTGTGTGTGTGTGTGTGTTACATGACTGTGTCTATCTTGGTCCTACCAGGTCCTTTGGTTACAGTAATGCCCAGTGGACTGAAGATCGAAGTGAGAAGAAGTGGAAACACAGATAAGAAGTGAAAGAAAAAACCCCAAATGTATGAATGTGATAACAAGGGGTGGTTGAAGAGGCAGCAACTGTTTTTACCAGACGGTCCTGCCCTAATTAGTGCTGTGCACCCTTATTAACCTTAAATGATTACTTCTCATCATCACCATTAGGATGCAGTGGAGTTCCAGGTACTTAAGTAATCATCCAAGAAGATTCCCAACTTCTAATACAAATGAAAAAAAGACAACCACCCTTGAAATGAGATTGGTTTAATTAAGCAAAACCGGTGCTGTTTTGTTATGCATGGAACTTAATGACTATCTGGGCTGGCAAAATTATCAAAGAACCAAAGAGCAATATTCTGCTTCTCTCCCTCTTTCTGATAGATTTCCGAAGCCAAAAATCTGCACAGTGATTCTGTGTGATCCCCGATATTTACTACACTTAACTGTGTATTCCAGGAGTCACTGAAATGAGAATTGAATGCTCAATTAATCTAATTTATAGAAGCATTAGCTAGACAAGTGGAGAAACATAGTTTTTTTACTTGTTTGGTTAATCATGATCAAATCACTGAGGTTGCCTCAGAAATTTAGGCTACGCTATACATGCATTACCTGCAGGCCTAGGTGATTTCATTACGTAATTCCTAACGGAGATCTTCTCACAGCTCCTGAAAATGGATTGAGCGGTCCTTCAATGACACATTCAATTGCAACAGCTTCTTTCCAGAATCCATTTTGCCAACTCTCGGTGTAGTCGCTGACGCTGATTGATTGGCTTGTGAATAGGGCAGCTGCTTTGTCTTGCTCTGATAGGCTACTCTGCGGCTAACAGTAGCCAATCAACAAATGTATTGTGAGTTGCAAGTGGTTCTCTTTTCTAAAACAAAATGCCTCGCAATCTTTGGGCGCACTCACCGCATTGCAGCGTCATTTTTTTATTTAATCTCCGGCTTGATTTCTATGCTCTATTCCGTCCCTATCACGTTACCAACAGTGAAATTGACTCCCGTACTGCAGGACTCCCGTGGGAATACCGTGACCAATGGGAGTCTCGAAAAATTGTCACATTCTAATAAAGTAGAAGAAGAAACTGGAGGCTCCAGATGGTTTAATGTTGGTCATTTCACATTGGTGGATACATTTAAAATAAAACTTTGCTTAACTTAGTACTATTTACTATTACTATTAATAGGCAAAAATATACAGTATGTTTATCCTCTGTATGGTGACTGTTTTATATCTTAGCTGTTATATATCTCAGCTGTCTTTACAATGATGTTGAAGCTGTCTAATCATTATTATACGGTGGCCCTGAGAGGCCACAGCACGCAACAATAAGACAACACGTGCAAATAAACCACAGCACGCACTAATAAGACAACACGTGCAAATAAACCACAGCACGCACTAATAAGACAACACGTGCAAATAAACCACAGCACGCACTAATAAGACAACACGTGCAAATAAGACAACACGCATACGACAATATAGGCAATAAGACAACACGCACAAGCATAAGACAACACGCACTAATAAAACAACACGTGCAAATAAGAACAACGCGCACGTAATAAAGACAACACGGCGTAAGAAGACAACACGCGCAAATAAGACAACACGTACTAATAAGACAACACGCCTAAATAAGACAACAGGCGTACATAAGACAACACGCAGTAATAAGACAACACGTGCAAATAAGACACGAACATATTACGTCACATAAGACAACACGCACAAATAAAAACAACGTGCATATACACTGGCACAAGACAACACGCACCACACAACACGTGCAAATAAGACAACACGTGCAAATAAACCACAGCACACACTAATAAGACAACACATGCAAATAGCCCACACCACAACGGAAGTGTTTCCAGGGGACACTTTTAAGTGATGCACATGTGCCTCAACCATTGGCTTTGCGGTCCATAGACAGACCAACAACAGGACAATTTTAACAATTTTCGCCATTTTATTCATCACTAAATTCACTTCTGAATACGTTTTGGGCGAGAAATGAACTCTTTAGATTTCGAATATACCCGTTTCTCTTCAGGGGAATTGTTTAAATTATTTATTATTAATTAATATATTATTAGCTTTAATTTTATTGTTTATGGTTTAGCTCTAACACCCCTAACTTATTCAAAAGAGTGGAACACGATCCGACTAGTGTATTAGTTTATGTCAGTTTAAATTATAAAAAGAAGTAGGCCTATGCACTGGCATGTCCTAGGTGTCCCTATTAGTGTTATGTGGAATTATCATTTATATATTATTGTAGTGCACTGTAAATGCCTAGGGACAACAGATGGAAATTAGCAATTCAAATTATAAAGGTTGGTGTCTCCCCTTTTAGTCTACATAACATGTCATAGCGTACCACCTTTATGTACAACTGTTCATTTATCATACAGACTGAAACTCAACTTCTAATAAATCCGAAAACAAATACACCAACAAAAAGTATGAGCTAAATACCAAATCTAATGTATATAGTCTATTTCATGATTTAAACAAGTCTCCCCGCATCTGCCTGCTCTGGCCTCCGTGTGTGTGTGTGTGTGTGTGTGTGTGTGTGTGTGTGTGTGTGTGTCGTGCATAGGTGCGGTTATTGTTTTTCCAAAGTGGGTGCTCACGGGCGACGCACTTCAAAAAAAAAAAAAGGAGTCAAAAATTGTTTGCATTTCAGAACGTTAGGAAATGGACAGGGCCGACGCGAACACACACACCTATTAACTTCGATAATAAAGCCGTAAAATAGGCTTTCAACTCGGACAGCGCGGCACTTCAACAAATACAGATAGGATTGGAGATGAGTAATTAAACTGGCACGTAACGGATCAGCTTCGTGGGAAATTAAGAATCAATTCCACCAACATAACCAATCACACCATGACAGACGCTCCACTCAGCACCAACTGCTATGTTTAATTTTAAATGAATGTAGCCTACTGGTAGTCTGGCACATGTAGGGTGCTCAGTATTTTATTATTATGTATCGGCGAGTGTGTGTGTGTGTGTGTGTGTGTGTGTGTGACGGCCGGCCAGCGAGGTTGTTAAGCCTGCAAGCGCTTGTGGAGTTTAACTCCGAAAATGCAGCTAACCACAGGTTACTCTTAAAATGGACATGTGTTGTGATACTTAAACAAATAATCCATCAACGGCGAAATAAAAGCCCCTTATTTATTGAGAGCGGTCTAGAGAGACCTCCAGCTTAGAGCCGGGGTTTTCTGAACAGGACTGTCTGAGCGACGTGCTAGCACCCGGGCAGGCGCGCTGGCTGTCGGCGTCACTTTATGGAGCTACTCAATTTTCGAAAACTTTGAAACAAATTGTCAATTCAGCAACGATTTTCGCAAGACTGCCTATATTCGATTAAAGAGTTCATTTATCGCCTAAAACGTATTCAGAAGTGAATTTAGTGATGAATAAAATGGCGAAAATTGTTAAAATTGTCCTGTTGTTGGTATGTACCGCAAAGCCAATGGTTGAGGCGCATGTGCATCACTAAAAGTGTCCCCCTGGAAACACTTCCGTTTGGTGTGGGCTATTTGCATGTGTTGTCTTATTAGTGTGTGCTGTGGTTTATTTGCAGGTGTTGTCTTTTTGCATTTGGTTACTTATTGCGTGTTGTCTTATTAGTTGCGTGTTGTCTTATTTGCATGTGTGTTGTCTTATTTGCACGTGTTGTCTTATTAGTGCGTGTTGTCTTATTTGCACGTGTTGTCTTATTTGCACGTGTTGTCTTATTTGCACGTGTTGTCTTATTAGTGCGTGTTGTCTTATTAGTGCGTGTTGTCTTATTTGCACGTGTTGTCTTATTTGCACGTGTTGTCTTATTAGTGCGTGTTGTCTTATTTGCACGTGTTGTCTTATTGTTGCGTGCTGTGGCCTCTCAGGGCCACCGTATTATTATCATAAAGTTACATCATCAATCGGCAGTGGAATAGATTTATGTAATAATATCATTACACCTATAGAGTTAGAAGAGTACAAAGATAATAGAACCTGTCCTGGCCATTATTATCATTAAGGAAACACTGCATCAAATGCATTATTGTATTTTCTAAACAAGCTTAGTGGCTTGCAGGTACGTACAGCATGGATTTAACTAGCAGAGAAGTTAGTGTATCCAGCGATCAGAAACTCCCATGGTGAAATACACTTAAAGCGTAACTCTCGCCAAAATGCATCCTAGGGTATTTTTGTGAATGTACATGAGTCAAACTTTAGTTTAAAAGCATATTTAGGACCGAATCGCCACTTTTAAGATTGACCGTATTCTCGTTTTTGGGTCAAATGGCCTTTTGAATGGGAGTGCTAGGGGCACTTTTATGCTAGTCTCAAAATAGCTCGACACAACATGAAACTATGCTCGAAGTATCACCAGGGGCTCTACACATGAACAAAAGCATTGACAACATTCTTTGTGTACACAGATTTACTAAAAACAAAGGTTTTGGGCAACTCACCGCAGCTGTTGTTGTTTCCGGTCACTACCACTTCAGCAGTCAAAACGAGTCGATATCCAAATGCGAATGAACGGACTCCATATGAGGCTCCTTTTTCAACTACAAGGTCAATATTGTTTTTCAATAACGACAAAACGACTTATCCGTGCATTTATACGAAACGAAGCTTTAGGAGCTTTCCGTCTTTACTCTCCTCCCTTTTACGTTGCATTCGGAAATCGATTGATTTTTACTGATAAAATGGCTGCGGCCGGAAACAACAACAACAGCTCAAAAACTTTCTTTTTAGTAAACTCTGGGTACACAAAGAATGTTGTCAACGTTTTCGTTCATGTGTAGAGCCCCTGGTGATACTTCGAGCATAAGCACTCAAGAGTATAAAATAAGCTTGAAGCCCCCGCCCCATTACGACCCACCACCTACGATAACTTAGGGCTGGGCGATATATTTAAAAAAAAAAATTCCGATTTAAGATTTAAATCGATTTTTTTCTCCCTCTACTTAAAATCAATCTGCAGATGACAAAGAAATTGTTCAAAACAAGTTTTATTTTGTTTTGACTCATACACACACACACATGGGGCATGTATACCATTATGTTTATTCATGCCAATTTTGTGGAAATATAAATTGGTTTGAGTGTTTTCCCTACCAGTTTTTTTTTTGGGGGGGGGGGGCTATATATTCAACAACAACAAAACGGATGCGTTAGATAAAGCTGTTTTCACACATAGGCCTACAGGTAATTCACTTCTCGTTCCTCGCTAAAAGTTCAAATCATTTTAACGTTATTGCGCAACTTTGCCCCTATTTCCATCTGTTGCTGAGTAACGTACGTTAACATCCCATGGTCTCTTGAATGTAGCATACCTGTAGCAAGCTCCTTCGCAGAGCGATAAAACAAACGTCGGCCGGAGCTCCGTGCGTACAGACGCGGCCATTGCGCAGTTGTTTAAGCCGCTACAGACCTCTGTCACAGCTCGGTTGTATCAGCGGCATTTAGTAGATGCGTTGAGCCGCAACAGAGTTCCTCAAAACCGCCGCTGGTGCCCCGCATGGTGCTCCTTCAGGTCAGCTGTAGCTGGTGGTTCAGTTATCCCAGAATAGGTGACTGTCAGCCGGGGACAGTGCACCGCAAGCTGCCGGTCATTTCGGCGGAGATTACGGATATGTAAGTAATGAAACGACTGGTTAAGAAAATAATTAATGTTAGTCCCTGTCGCTGCCATGTTGTTTGTGTCTCACAACAGATGATTTTATTCCTTTCTTGGGAACAAACTTCCCACTCTTTTACTGGTAGCCATGTTGTCACTTGCTGTTGCTGTTTCATGTGTGCCTTGATGTTCGTTGTTGTCGTTGCCATACTGCTATGTGAAACTAACGCTACGTGGGGCGTATTTGAAAAAATGCGGCCCCCACATCAATATGTGGACTTTTGGCTGATTATGCATTGAATTATGCGATCGCATAATCACATTTTTCTGGAGGGACTGTTTACTCGAAACAAAGTTCAAAACACCTGTTCATGTATGTCTTCTTTAGTCTATTGGCTATTTAGGTTTTTTCCTGGCACACGTCACTTACTTTTTAATTACTTACTTTTAATACTTTTTCTGACATTTTTTTATCTTGACCCGACAAATAACCCATATTACAAAAAAAGACTAAAACTAATAAAAACTAAACTAAAACTAAGCAATTTCAAAAAATAAAAACTAAACTAAACTAGCAAACCCGCTTTAAAAAACTAATTAAAACTAAACTGAATTTGAAAACAAAAAGTCAAAACGAAATAAAAATAAAAACTAATGAAAAATGCAAAACTATAATAACTTCACTTCTGTTTTTTTTTCAACCTTTATTGTGTATTCACAGTTTATTCATATTGAACGTGTCACGTTCAGCAGACAGTCGTAGTGTATTTACACAAAACTATTTAAAATCATAGTAAATAGTGGCCTCCGTGTTTATGTCTGTGCTGCATGACATCTTTCATTTGCATGCGGGTCACCACATTTGTGAGAAAGACAGCCGGACGGATGGACAGAGACTCCTTTGACAAGTGAAGAATGCCACATAGCCCACCTTAAAATTATGACGTCATGATGGGATCAAATCGCCAAATACTCTTCACATTACTAAACTTTATTGTACACCATGTCAATACATGTATTTGGTGATTCTTAAAAAAAATAAGTCACTCCTAGTTGAAGTAATAGTTGTTGAGATATAGACAGTGAACCACATTGTTAGACAAATATTGCCTCCCTGGAGCCACACAGTTGTCAAGGCTTACATTATAGCAAATAAAGCACAGTTAGTTCACATATTTACCTGATTATTCTGATGTTGTTTACTATAAAATATTTACATAGATGTAGTAAACACAGAAAAGTTAAAGTCAGAGCTCTTGTATTGTGCCAGCACTATTTGACGGTGTTAATCTTATACCACCTGTTCTACTGTAAATTATATATCTACCTTTGTCATATTGGTCCCATCAGAGCATTTGTGTGAATGACCTGTGGAAGGTGTTTAGATTGCAGCTAGAAAAACCATCCTTTGTATTTCATTCCTGACCTTGTAAAGTAAAGTATGCTGTTGTATGGAAGTTTGTGTTTGCGTGTTGCTCCGAAAAGGTTACACTCAGTGTGTGTCCTCTGGCTCTATGTGCAACACTGACTGTGACTTATTAAGGGAAAAGTGTGTCTGTTCAATGTAAATGTGGTGGTAGGGCTCTGACAGGTAGATTGCTACTTGGTCCCATGAGTGCAATTCTTTTTGGAGGACGAAGACTTGAGCGACGTCCTGCTGTCAGAAAGTGATTATATTCACTCCTGGAAAATATAAATGTGAATTATTCAAAATACATTGTGAACATGGAATCTGTGTTACTGCAATAGCACACATTCTTGCATTGTATTGTTATCTTTTATTTCAGTTGCTCTATCCTGCTTAGCTCACCTGTCAATCATTCAAACATGGATTTTGGTCTCCTCATGGGTAGTTCCGGGTTAGGTTTGAGAGAAGAAGAGAGAAGAAGAAGAGATGAGAAGTTACACAATAAAAAGTTGTATATCCAAAGAAGTGGCTCTGTCTTGCTGTTTAGGGGATCTGGTTCTACCTCCAGTGGCAAAAGGGTCAAATGCAGATCATATATGGTTTTTAATAGTTGAGCCAACATTCTTGAGGTGGTCCTCAGACCTGGTGAGAAAGCATCTGTGCGCCTTCTCTTTCATGTTCAGAACTAGGTTGAAAAAAAAAACTAATTTTGACTTATGCGAGGGACCTACATCTCCGGGAGCCTGACAAGGCTTCTAGGAAAAGAGATATCTCAGCAGTACTTGGCTTGTTGCCACTGTGGTCCTGATCTGCATAAGTGATTAGACAATGAATGGTTAAATAACACATGCCCTGTTTTTTTTACAGTTAGGAGCAGTTAGCATTACTTTAGCAACAAGTAAAGCTTACTGTCCATCAGGAAACTCAGTAAATCACTGAGGACATTAGAGGTAAAACCAGAAAACATTTTTCTCCAAAAAATATAATCCAGTTTCACCAAAATCATCTTATAAGGTGTTATGCACTTATCCCAGGAGATCCAACCCTCTCTCCAAAGTTTCATAGTGCGAGAACAAGCAATCAGGGTGGAAAGTGGGAATGACAGAGGCAGTGTGGCACCACTCTTCATAGTACAAGTTAGAGTATCATCAAAAACATTTTGAAGCTGTTGTTTTAAAGAAGTATTTTAAAATAACACCAAGGGTCTTGTCATAAAACTGTGCTGTCTATGCAGTAGAATGGTACAAACATTGTTTTACTTGGTGCTAAGTGGCCAGAGAAAACTGAGACAAGATGCTGTGGTATTCCCTTTCGCTTAAAAGGTAGAAAACCTACAACTACCAGAATGCACAGTGCTGCATCGGACCAATAAACGCTCCCACTAGTGGCTCGCCAAGCTCATCCGTATTGCGCAGAATGGCGGCCAGGTGTTAACAAACAATCAAATATGTTTCTGAAAACATTTTAGGTGACAGTATCATGGTTTATATTTTATCAGCAATGTCTAGTTTTACAAGTGAAGTTCGGTCTTGATGCACTTCTATACTCTTTGTGTCCGTATGCTGAAGTACAGTCTGTAGTTACAGAAACAGCCCTAGCTTCGGCAGAAAAACTCCAAGTGACGTGTTTTGCGTCACTTGATGGCTTCCTAGGGAGATATGGGCACTGGTAACATGGAGGGAAGTTTAACATAGTTCACTTACACATATTAACAACATTATTATAACACAAAGCTGGTTGAGTATTGGCAAAGTATCCCTTTAAGGTAAAATAGTTACATAATGTTGCTTTATGGTTCTCAGTAAGAAAACCAGTCGGAAGAGATGCAAGGCTAATGCAGACCTAAAAGCATAATGCCATATCCATAATGTATTTGAAATCAGGTTCTAATTTCATTATAATGCACTCATCACAATAAGATGGCACATAATGCTCTGTGAGCATCACTTCAAAATCAATTAAAAAAGCTCTTTTGTTTCAATGTGTCAGCTGTTATAGTCTCTAAAGTTAAAGACAAAGTGCAAATCAAAAATGATACTACCATACCATCCAGTCTTCTGCTTCTGTTTATCAACAATAAGTTGTGATATAATTCATTTACCTGCATTGGGGATACACAAACCTATTCTTTTTATACATCTCTTTTATAAAATTAAACTGGTGGGTTTCAAATGAGTGGCCTTCCCAAAAGACCAGCTTATCAACATAACTGTGTGATGTGTGATGTTAAAATGAATATGCATAGTAATATATAAAAGTTGCCATTGATGGTACAGGTATCAAAAAGGTCTAGGTTTTTAATCATGTTCCATAGTGCCTTTGGGAGATCATCAGGTATGATACAGCTGTCTGTGATGAAAGAATACAGACTACCTCATTTCTTGAACACATTGCAACATGCTGCTGTAGGGTCCGCATGTGTTTACAGGGCGGTTGGGCACTAGATTTTGTATGAGAGTCAGTATATATCTGGAATAACAACGACCTCTTTACACCTCTAATTGCTCTGCCCTGAGGAGCAGAGTGATGAAAGAGAAAGTTGGGAGTA
Source organism: Perca fluviatilis (assembly GCF_010015445.1). Taxonomy (NCBI): domain Eukaryota; kingdom Metazoa; phylum Chordata; class Actinopteri; order Perciformes; family Percidae; genus Perca; species Perca fluviatilis. Next base: position 19,085,307 of record NC_053116.1, on the reverse strand, counting down.
GAGAGTCAGAGGTGAGTTTCAGGGCTTTTCTCCCAGCAGCATCCCTGTCTGAGGGTGAAAATGATCCTCCAGCCTGTTTGTTACAGTAATTGCGAGCTCAGTGTTGGCTCTTACATAACATAGACAAGTACCCAGTGGAATTAACTCTTGTTAGTTAGTTTTGTTTAGTCGTTAGTTTCTCACATTCCTTACATTGGCACAATCATAACATTTTGATTGGGTTTTGTCCTGTACCTTTGAGCTAAAACAAACTTCCAACTCTGAGCCATCTTACTCAAATGATAAGTAAGAACTAAATAGTGCTTATTGCTACTTTCCTGAAATGAGCACGGTGATATACAGTCAAATCAAAAGTTGATTTGAAGTAATACACAGAGCTTGCTTTGGCAGCACTGCTCCCCCTTTGTGAGAGCCAACTCCGTTTGGGCATCAGAAAAAGCGTGACATTTTACAGGGTTGGAATGGGTGCAGGGTCTGCTGCTCTTTGGGTGCTGGAATGGGGCCAACAGCACAACTATAACCCCCCCCCTCCATGCCACTGACTACAGTAGACACAGGGGCTGCCAAGTCAGTATTTGGCACACCAAGGATAAACTCCACCACAGTCAAATCCCCAAATGAAGATTTCAGATACTTACAGTAATGGGGATTAGACAAACTAAGAAGGCAGGTTTTGGTAAATGTATGAATAATTGAACTCAAGATAGCCAGCAAACAAACAAATGTACAACCAGGGAAATGTCAAAATAAAAGCCTCAGAGTTTACTCATGTGAAGAAAGTGCATACAATAGAAATATGGGTAGTGCATTTGAATATGCAGTTGTGTTTATTTTACTGACTGCTGTGTGTGTGTGTGTGTGTGTGTGTGTGATAGCGTCGCGTGCGTCGCGTGCGTCGCGTTAGATGCGTCGCGTATGTGTATACATTCTTGACCGGTGACCATCAGCAGTAAAGAAGGAGAAAGGAAAAAGAGGAGGAGGGGAAAAAGAGGGGAATTAATTGTCACCTTTACCTCAGCATTTTTATCAGTAAACTGTGGTCATTAGATCAGAGCTGTTTGCCCTTCGGGGGCCATCAGAAAACCTTTAAGTTGCATCTTTCACAGAGGAGGTTAATTGTTGCTGTAAGACACAAATACACATGAAAACGGCATCAGGTTGGGAACAGCAGTCTCTGCTTCGATTCCACACGTATCACATATGTTTTAAAGAATGAAAATAATGCCATAGCAGAGGGCTTCCCACATAGATATTCATGTATCTGTTGAGTGTGTATTCAAATGTACATATTCATTCAAAATGATAAATAATACACTTATGTTGTGCCCACTATTAAACTTTGCATAATGCACAATTTGAGGGTGACTTCTTCCTTCAAAGAAACAACAGCTCAGGCAGTATAAGATCACAGCAAATTTGAGTTAGATAAATAACTCTCAAATCTGTACAATACCACAAACAACATACAACATGGATGCTAAGCAATGCCAGCTAGCTGCTGGCTGTAACTTCATATTTAGCATATTATTTTTAAGGTGGTGGACTCAGTGGAGTCTCACTGTTGGGAATAATTTTTCCACGTTTGTACTTGTCTCTCTTCAGACCACTGTTAAATAGACCTACTCAACTCAACTAATCCTCCCAGTTTTGTCACTGAAACTTGTTTGTTTCTTGAGGCACCGTAGGACTGAAAGGATTATGAATTTTAATGTCAGTGTAATGTCTTCAGATAATTACAGAGGGCAGTTGACCATGAAATTCAACCCACCTTGTTGTTCAGTGACATTTGAATTATTGGAACCGCTCACAGACTCATCGTTTGAAAAGGCCTGTCTCCGTGCAGAAGAGTGTATCTCTGTATTTGAGTGATTGTATGTGTGTGTGTGTTTGTGTGTGTGTGTGTGTGTGTGTGTGTGTGTGTGCTATTTAATTTCTATTCTTGTGACAGCCAGTTTGAGTTTAAGGAGTGGGGACATTTTTCACAAGGTGAGGTCATTTTGGCCATTCATTATTTTATCAAGGGGCCAGTTTACCGTCAGGGACTTAATTGAGTCAAAGGTTCTTCTAAGGATAGCTGTACAAGGGCACAGAGGCATAAACAAGTATGTCTGTGTGCGTGTTTGAATGTGTGTGGCTGTATGTCTAAATAACTAGCAATTTGTCATTTTCAAACAAGCATGTGAGTGACTTTATGGTGAGTAATATGGTGTGCAGAAGTACACATTTTATATATTGGGCACTGTATATCCATAACCATAATAGGAAAACCATATGTGTTGCAGTATGTCTGAGCTGTGTTTCCTGACCCTATTGATATTCTGTGGGCTGTACATATTGTTGGGATAGGATCCCTGTTGACTCAATTAGGGCTGCATATTGTTCTGCAAAGCATTGAATAATGTGGGAAGAGAGAGACATTGACACAGTCTGAGTTTGAATATAGATGACCATGTTCTAGCACAAATTATTCTCCTCCCAGTTATGAGTTTTAGTATTGATGCTGTGTCACATATTGCAGGCTTGATTGACATGTTTAAGTAAAGCGCTAAAAAGGTCAAACTAGATCAACTTCTGTATGTCCATCAGAATAACATTAACTAACCCAGTACAGTATGAGTTTTCCACAATGCCCAGAGGAATTACATAGACGATGCAGTATTGTGTGGTGTAAAAGGTAGAGGATTGTGCATAGGCTGAGTAAGACTGAGCGTTATAGTTTTAAATTGACTTACTGTATGTGCTGAACCTGTTTCTCTTCAGTGCAGACAGTGATTGCTCTGAGAACTTTTCCACTGGAGCCCTGTTGTTTTGCTTTGCTTTCATGAGTAAACTTACATGTAGAGATGATTCACCACCCAGGCCCCCAGAAAAGAATGCAAACTGAAAATATCAAGGGTCGAGATGTACCATTAATCAGACTCTACCAGCTAAAGAGATACAGCAAAATGATAATTTATGCCGTTTTTTTTTTTTATTGCACCTAGGTTTGGAGCCCTCCATTAAAGTAATATGTTGTGTGTCTGCTTAATACTGTATAGTATGTCTTTGAAAGGTAGAGTGTAGAGATCCACTGGACCTCAGAGTTCTTCACAGGGTCCACATGGTTCGGAGGATCAAATCTGGTCGTACCATGTCCAAATTATACTCAGTCTAATCAGGTAGGTAGGTAGTAGGGGTGGTACGGTTCATGAAAAAACACCCGAACCGCTCGGTTCGCTAGTCTCGGTTCGGAGCATGTGTGTACCGCACGGTTCGTCAGTACACTGTTAAGCTGCACTAACCTCTTACTGCCGTAGTGCCCACTTTATACACCTATGTTAAAACACTTACTGGAAATGACGAGCGGGATGGGCGTGACAAACGCAACCCATGGCAGCTGATTGGACGATCGCGTCACTTGGGTCTGGCTGGTCCCTAATTTCAAAACAGACTGTCATGGCGGCTCGTTCAGAATACGATCTCATATTGTACTAAAATAGTTTACCGAAACGTGTTTCGGAAAACATTTTAAGCGAGAAATAGGCCATGCAGTTGCTGAATCTGTCTTCATTTCAGATCGACAAAGGTCAGTTTAAAAGATTTTCGTCAGATTTTGAGAGACACCGAGCCGACCGCTCCTCAAGTGGAGTGGGGTGCCGCTGCACGTCACGTCACGTCACATGCAGAAATGTCAAGTGGGAGAGAGGCTGACCGGAGCTGGAGGATGCGCCAGCGTCGTTTATAGTCTGGTGTGTGGGAACATTTTGGATTTCATGGTACCTATGATGAAATAAAACAATATATAGAACTGCCACTGTGTGCATGTTTTGTGCAACATGCATTCAATATGCTAATTTTAGCTATATATCATATGCTGAAGTATATTCTGAAGTGTTAAAGATTAAAAGAAAAAATAACAAGAACCGTACTGAACTGAAAACCGTGACCCTAAAACCGTGATACGAACCGAACCGTGGGTTTTGTGAACCGTACCACCCCTAGTAGGTAGTGTTACTGTGTTTACAATTTTTTCGATTGCTAAACAACAGTGGTCCCAACTGAAGCCACATGTGCAAAACTCTAACCACAGTCTGCATTACCAACAGTCACCTGAACTAAACAGTTCACATCACCTGCAAAACTCATTCCAAGCAACACAACTCTTCACACACGTCTCAAAACAGGCTCAGTGCAGCGAAACACTATGAACAATCCTCACTGAGATAACACACTGTCACTCAGAACACACTGAGAGTCAAAACACTAGCATCAAACACCAATACAGAACATACAAACTTTTCATCTTTACAGTTTCAATAATTTAAGTGAATTTACAGTGAAATTATATTCTTTTGTTTTTATTTGATACCAGTTTTTAGTTAAACAAGAATGCATTAAAATCCTCAGTTTGCTCACCTACAGTAAATATATATATATATATATATATATATATATATTTTATTTTTTTATTTTGTCTGTAGTAATTTACGTAATTACTGAATATGTTACAAACTAAAGGTATGTAATAGTTCAGATGTTCTTCTTGCCATGAACCTACGTTATCTATAAATACAAATGACTGTGGTATTCCCATTGCTTCCACCGCCATTACTTTGTGAAAAACAGTAAGTGCGCAGTTTTACTATAGTAAAGGGAGTGTTTTTCACATTTTTCATAACTGTGTATGTAACGTCAGACATCTTACCTGGACATATTGGTATCTTTGCTCTTTTACCTGTTCACTGTTTCTCTTACAGTAAACGGTACAATGTATGTCACTGTTTCATTCTTATTTCTTATTCTTATTCTTTATTTCCAAAAAAAATCTTTCTGAGCTGTCCCTATATACAGTATATATGGTAGTGTTCACTAACAAGTCTAAAACAAGACACCTGCTTAGGCTTTCAGTGAAAACTGCAATCAGCAGTGTTTGAAATGCACCAAACTGAAATCCATTCTGTTTTGAATGCATGGACAGTTTTGACCAAGGGGGTAAGCAAGCATCCGGAAAGCGTACCTCCTATGGGGAGATTCTGAGGCTAACAAGCCATTGACTCTATTTGTCATTGTTTATAAAGAAACACGACTATGTATAAAAGGCTCCATTACCTTGTATCTCACGTTATGGCCCCATAGCAGCCGTTTTTGTAAAAATAGGCTCACAATTGGGTACTGACCACTAAATGACAGTGGGCACAACTGGAGTCACATGTGCAAAACTCAAGCCACAGTCTGCACTACCAACAGTCATCTGAGCTAAACAGTTCACATCACCTGCAAAACTCATTCAAAGCAACACAACTCTTCACACACGTCTCAAAACAGGCTCAGTGCAGCCAACCACTATGAACAATCCTCACTGAGATAACACACACTGTCACTCAGAACACACTGAGAGTCAAAACACTAGCATCAAACACCAATACAGAAATTACAAACTTTCTCATCTTTACAGTTTGAAAAAAGTGAGTGACTTTACACTACTCAATAGTTTATTTACAGTTTTTTACAATTGCTTACACACTAAAATTAAAACTTTCCCACAAGTAGCAAAACATTACACTCAAGAAGCAAAACACTAGCCTAGATCTGCACAACTGTAAGCACATTGTCAGCTTCACACTTTTTGCAAAACATCACACACAGTGATTTGCGAAACACTAAACACACTTCTATGCATTTGACACAGAAATTTATCATGATGTCATTTCCTTGCAATTTCAAAGCAAAGGCTTTCAAATGACCACACCCATGAACCAATTGGTTAAACACAGCCACCAGGTATGAAAACACATGTTTGCTTAATTGTAGACACACCAATCAGGTTTAAGCACTATATAAAATGCAGCAGGTAAGTTCACCTGCCCTCAACCAAAATGGAAGGAGTCAGAAGAAGACTGAGAGTGAGAGGGAGAATCCACAGAGGAGGAGAAGGAGGTAGAGGAAGAGGAAGAGGCCCAGAGGTAGAGGCCGAGGTGGAGGTAGAGGGAGAGGGAGAGGAAGACCTGAAGCCGGAGAATATGCTCAAAGAAGAAGAGGACCAAATTTATCAAATGAAAGTTGCGCAACACTAGTGGACCATGTTGTGAACCATGGATTGACGCTGAGGGAGGCTGGACTAAGAGTTCAGCCAAATCTTAGTAGATATACAGTGGCATCTGTCATAAGGATATTTCGACAAGGAAACAGGTAAAAGAAAATCTGTCTACAGTTACAGTAATCAGCTGCTCATTGTATGCACCATATCAGCACTTTTGATACCCCTCCCTGTGACATTTGAGGAATGAGGGTCAAGAACGACAAAGAGGAAGGGGCCCATATTCACGCGAGGGTTTACGATCTCTGGCCCCAGACTCAGGTACCCCTCATTGAGGCCATGGAGGACGCCTGTGACCAAGTCGACGCCGCAGCTGCGCAAGGATGGATTCGACATTCAAGATGGTTGTCTTGCCAGTGAGGATGTTTGCCTGTGATGTTGATGAAATTCTCTGGTCAGATCCGAAGAGATAAAGTCTAGTATTTTTCCATGTATTTCTGTGTATTTTTGTGATTGTAACCTGTACTGGATACCGTATTTTATGTTTGTCTGTTGTTTGCTGAGCTAACAGTGTTATGCACACTAATGTAGTAGCATGAAAACTGTTTTGTTGTGATTCTCCATGTTGTCATGTTGACTGATTTGGGTATATGGAGAGAAATAAATGATATTTTCCTCAGTCTGCAGCATTGGTCTTGTGTAGTGTTTGGTGAACTTATTGTAAATTTGCACTTTCTCTGTGTACTTCAAGTAGAATTGCTTTTTAGGTTTTAGGTTAGAAACAGCAGTGTGTAACTGTAACAGGATTAAGTCATATGGAACGTGTGTGTTTCATATGGTAACAAAATATGTTTTTTATAAATTAGTGTATAGTTTTTGCAAGAGTGTTTCATTTTGCAAAGAATCTGAGGTGTTCTGCTAATTGTGTGTGTGGTTGTGCTAATTGTGTGTAGTGTTTTGAAAAAAAACTGTGTCAAATGACAATGTGAAAGGGGTTGTTTATATAAACCTACAGAGAATAATCACCTGAATCTGTAGCTCCCCTCAGCTTACAGCGCTTTATAGGGTGTTCAGCCCATTGTTTAGCTGTCTGACCCACAACTTTACTGTTTTGGTTCACTCGCATCGCTCAAAAGCTCAAAGCATCCAAGATGATCTTGTTTCAGGGGCTCTTGAATTCTCAGCTACGCCCCTGCTGGGAGGCCTATTCTGTGGCTAACTCACCGCTGGCAGCCGTTGCCTTTGATATGTGAAAATAGTATATTGATGCAGGTACTTATAATGTTGGATGAGCTTATCTATGTTTCTTCTGAGGAGAGGAACCCCCTTTGCCAATTCATTCTGAGTGACGAAGGAGGGGTGTATCATTTAAAAAAAGGTTTTCATCAGTGCGTAAAACACTTTGCGCTTCGTTCCTGGTCAAGGTTTCCAATAAATGCAGTTTTGATCCACAGTCCGCCCTGCGCAGATAGAGAGAAAAAAAAAAAAAAAAAAAAAAAAAAAAAGAGCGCTCCTCCTCCTCCTCCGTCTCTTCCCACCACTCATCCCGAAAAGCCAACGAAAGACGGTCTTCACGTCGGAGTCCTCTTATATCTCCACTCGCATAATGGAAACTGAATTAAAACAGCTGTGGTACGTCCGTCTCCGTTACTTTCCCTCTTTCACCTCAGCAGTAGCGTTTGTCTAATGTGGCTCTCCTCATCGCTCAATAACTTCTTCTGTCCTGGTAATCCCCCAGACACGCTTTCAGAAATAACCAAACCTACATCTTGTAATTAAACTGCTCTGGAAGAAGCTCGTGTTTCTTCGGATGGAGAATTTTCAATCGGTGAGTTGAAGAATCGAAGATAAAGCTGTCGATATCAGCTGTATTTAGTTATCAACCTGTTCGACAAAATGAATCGCTTTTGCTTTTTCCGCGTTGAGGGTAGTGGCCAACTTGTCATCAAGAATTGTCAAAAATGCTTGTTTGGAATCGGGTTACATGCTACTAAATTAAATCGTGAATTTGACCTGAATAATCATCAAATTCTTTCATTAATTTTAAGTAAAATAAATGTGCATATTCTGTTTTGTATCTAGAACTCAACAGGTTTCTAATCTCTTGCTTGTATCTCTCTACAACCTTGTAAATGTGCCTGTTTATACCAAGGAGTTTAAAGGCCTTTATACTGTAGACAATTTTATGATGCCGTTTGCTTTGCTTGCCTTCAGTTTTTTTTTAACTATAACATGCAGTAAGCTGTGGTCCTGCTTCTTAACTGTAACCCAATAGAAGGAATATGAGAAATGTTGTCTTCAAGTAATTATGGGGAAGATGATGCTTATTGGAAATTGCAGTATGTCCCTGTAATCACATTAAAGCATAGGCAACTTTAAAGCGATATAACTAAATATACTTTATATTGTACACTGTAAAGGTTTCTCACCTTAAGAGTGATGTTACATTTGATTTCCATTAAAGATACTTTTTAGGATATGAGTTCTATTGTTCATTTTCGTCTTCATTGTTATGTTCATTCCCTTCATTTACTGGCTCTTTTTTTTACGATCCTTATCCACACATCTGTAACATTAATTTATCTTAAATTCTCATCCCATCTCATTTTTGAATTGCTCATCATTTGCTCTTATTCTTCTGATCAAATCAGCACCCCCTGTCCTTAACCATACAAATTCTCTCATTCTCTAGCCTTTTAGAGGGTGAATGAGCTGATGTCAAGCTGGTTGTGAAGGTGCTGGACTTGTTCCCCCCTGACGCCCCAAGCCGGACACAGCATGGCGGCAGGAGTAGCGGCATGGCTTCCCTTTGCCCGGGCAGCAGCGATCGGCTGGATGCCTGTTGCCAATTTGCCCATGCCAGTGGCTCCCACTGAGAAGAACAAGCGTCAGGATGAGCTTATCATTCTTAATGTCAGTGGACGGCGCTTCGAGACCTGGAGGAACACGCTAGACCGCTTTCCAGACACCCTTCTGGGGAGCTCAGAGAAGGAGTTCTTCTACAACGAGGAGACCAAAGAGTACTTCTTCGATCGGGACCCTGACGTGTTCCGCAACGTGCTCAATTTCTACCGCACAGGCAAGCTCCACTATCCACGCTATGAGTGCATCTCCTCCTATGAGGAGGAGTTGGCTTTCTTTGGCATCATCTCAGAGATCATCGGTGACTGCTGCTACGAAGAATTCAAGGATAGGAAGAGGGAGAATGCAGAGCGTCTAATGGATGACCAGGAGGACAACAAGGACGCTAAGCTGCCCAACATGACTTTTAGGGAGACAATGTGGCGGGCTTTCGAGAACCCCCACACTTCCACCATGGCCCTTGTCTTCTACTACGTCACTGGCTTCTTCATTGCGGTCTCTGTCATCACCAATGTGGTGGAGACGGTGCCTTGCGGCTCGTCACCCAATCAGAAGGAAGTGCCATGTGGTGTACGCTACACCGTGGCCTTTTTCTGCATGGATACGGCCTGTGTCATGATCTTTACCGTGGAGTACCTGATGCGCTTGTTTGCTGCGCCAAGCCGCTACCGCTTCATGAGGTCCGTCATGAGCATCATTGATGTGGTGGCCATCTTGCCCTACTACATCGGCCTGGTGATGACTGACAACGAGGATGTGAGTGGCGCTTTTGTGACACTCCGTGTTTTCCGCGTATTCCGCATCTTTAAGTTCTCCCGTCACTCGCAGGGCCTGCGCATCCTGGGCTACACACTGAAGAGCTGTGCCTCGGAGCTGGGCTTCCTGCTTTTCTCCCTCACTATGGCCATAATTATCTTTGCTACCGTCATGTTCTACGCAGAGAAGGGTTCAAGCTCCAGCAAATTCACCAGCATCCCAGCCTCCTTCTGGTACACCATCGTTACTATGACAACACTCGGGTAAGAGCAGAGCAGACACCGTGTGTGTGTGTGTGTGTGTGTGTGTGTGTGTGTGTGTGTGTGTGTGTGTGTGTGTGTGTGTGTGTGTGTGTGTGTGTGTGTGTGTGTGTGTGTGTGTGTGTGTGTGTGTGTGTAAATGTTTGTCTGCAAATTTGTAAATGTGTATTTGCAGCTGGGTCTGTAATGTGTGAGTACATGTTTGATTATGATTGGACTTCAAATCTGTGTCTGACTGTGTGACCCAAAAACCTAAAACTGCCTCAGAAGTCAGTGCCACCCTTTCCAAGACATCCTTTCCAAACTTCATGCATAATGATAAGAGACTACAGTTTGCACTTTTCAGTAGTCTGTGTTTTAATAACTGACGGTATTCTTCAGGGGGAAAAGTGGCCATCAAGATATTCTCTTCCAGTGATGGCCATGCCACTGCATGCCCTTTATACATCACCGATACGAGGGAGAGAGATTTAGGAGAAAATTGAAGGCCTCTGAAACTATAACATAGAAAACCGAGATTATACCATTACTTTCGTCTGCAACGTGCCCTGTGGTTATCAGAACTGAAACAGTGACTTCACATGAGAGCCCTCCTCCTTCTTCACTCACTTGTTGTGAGTTACTCTAGTTGCTGGCCTTGAAAATGAAGTGCCTCTTGGTACAAAAGCTCTGATGCAGAATATCAATATATATTGTTGTTTGGACAGACCTGCCCCCCACTGTCAAAAAAAATCCTAAAGGAAACACTGTCACTGAATGCCTAATTACCCTGTATCCCAGGTCTGTTGTCATTGTTTGTTTCATCGGCTTTGATTGAGTTTTACAAGATGAACATGAGGAACATGTTGATGTTTTGTCTACCAACCTGTTTTTTCTTCATTTTTATGTCAAAAATAAACATACATCATCAATTTTACACTGCGCGCACACACACACACACACACACACACACACACACACACACACACACACACACACACACACACACACACACACACACAGACTTCTGTGATGCAGCACTATTAGGCCTAATGGTAATGTGTTTCATGAGCGTCCCCTGTTGTGGATGTGAGTCAGACTGAGAGGCTGACAAATTGCAGCATCCTGCTAAATGTCAGAGTCATGGAGGCTCTGAGCTCATTGGTGTGACACAGTTGGCACCCTGTCATTTTGCCCTGCCATTCACAACCTGCCCAGAAGATCTGGTGTTGAGCTGATGTTTGATTCTGGATCGGTTGTTTGGTGTTTGTGGACATATTATTAGGAACTGAATTGTGGAAATTGGCATGGCATTCTCTGCTGTTTTCTGTTAATTTTGTGAACATGCAGCAGTTTGCTTATCTGTCCATGCTAACCTGTAGTCTCTCTGTGAGACCTGCGACGCTAAACCGTTTTCCTGTTTTTACGGAAGAGGAGGGGTTGTGTGCATGTGTAAGTATTTAGTAGTTTGTGTATTAAGAGAAGGGTAGTTGTTTAGCGCGGCCTCATCAACAAAGAAGGGGCCAGAAGTGGGTGTCAGAGTGACTAATGATGTGGTCCACTGCATCTGCTGACTAATGACATTCTGGTCTCTGCTCTTGGATTACATCATAAATACTCACAAAGTAACCATACACACAGACAATATTTTGATTTGTGCATGTATAAACTAACTAAATGAAAAGTATCTTTTTTTGCATTTGTGTGCATGTTAAGACCTTGTATGTGGGTTTTCCTTGAGATGGTGTGAGCATGTTTCACAGCGTCTTCCAGTAAATAAGATTTCAGATGGACAAAGTTTTCCCACTTTTTCATTCACCAACTAACATTGAAATCTGTGGATAGATATCTTGACTGTCTGCCGTGCAACCATTTATACTCATCTGACTAAACAAGATGAAAGCCATTTCCCACAGACAGTGTTTTCCTTGATTTCTTGTCTTCCTGTCTAGGTACCTCAGGGTTAAGTGTTAGACTTTGTTTTCCCTGTGGAGATACTCCTATCATCTGCACTTTGTGTTTGTGTGTGTTTTGATGTTTTTGTGTCCATATGTGCGAATGTGAGATTTTGTGTTTACATGCACACACGTGCTCATTGTCACTATGACACACAGAAAAAAGGGTGCCTTATCTGTGCCACATACATGCTGCCTTGTCCGCTGTGGCTTTTTGAGTGTTTTGTTTATCTGACGATAATCTGGCCTCAGTCAGAATCAATAATCCCCCTTCAACAATGGGCAATGAAATACTAGGTAAATAACTTGAAGTGCAGCTCTCCTCTTTCTTCCTGGAAGTGGATGTTGCTTAAATGACAACAGCATGTCATTGGAGAGGAGATAAAGAAAATTAAGGATGGTGAAAAAGACACAATTGTGGATCTATTCATTGCACCTGACTTTTTAGTTATATTTGCAGCATTTTGGTTCTGGCTTTGGTACAAACGAGAAGTCTAAAATCCTCAAAGGCAGACCCTAGAGGCTGCTCCTTATGACCAACTGGACAAAAAGAGGTTTAACAGCCAAGCAAGTTAGCAAACCACCAACCAACACTGCTGCCCTTTGAGCCCTGTGCTCACTCTATAGTAGAGCTAAAAAGCTTAGCTCAAATCCAGCAAATGAGGGGCAGGCAGGCACACAGTGGTGAGGCTTTAGTTAAATCGCACACATTCAGGCAAAAGGACCTTTGTGGGATTTTGTTCCCTAGGTTATTAAACAAATTGATTTTGACCTTTGAGTGAGCATTTGTCATATTCGGTTGAACCTGTATTGTAAACTGCTGTGTGGCTGGGGAGGAGGCAGAGAGGGTGTTTGTGAGAGAGATGCAGCAACTATTAAACCTCAGCTTTTCATTACAGGTCCATCTAGACTCATGTCTTTATTCACACCGTGAAAGAGAAGGAAGAAAATAATAAAAGGAAATGTCTTAATTGTTCAAGTGTGATCCCAGTTTGGCAGTTAAGTTTGTAATGGTTACTAACAAGACTTTTAGTCTTTTGTTTTTATTACGTTTATTCATCATTATCTGTTTAAATTTTTAGTTTAGCATTAAAGTCTAAAATGTTTTTACAGTTAAATCTCTAAAGGCAATTCAAAAAGCTTTATCTTTACATATATATTTTTTTATCTTTCCCAATGAGTCACAGTCAGTCGAATGTATTCTTTGGAATTACCTAACCTAATTACCTTTTCACAATGACATTATGCTCATTAAAATGCTAATTTAGCACATAGGAGTGTGATACTCTTCTACAGTACCTGCATCTTATCAAACGTTTTCACTGACTGCACCACTTGAGAAATGAATTTTGTCCATATAGGTAATTGGCCGAGCCTCATCTAATTAATAGAAGGAAATACATTGCTTGTTTTTTGTCTATTTACCTATGAATTTCACTTCTTAAAAAGCCTCTGTGCTGATTGTCAATGCCCTGCTCTGGAGCAGCTTACCGCAATACCTCTCTCAGTGTTCTATGATTGTACAGGCCTGGCAAGGGAATCCCCACCATGCCAGAATTGTATTTTTTATTTTTTTTAATGCCAAAATAACGCCAAATATCAATTGTGTTTTCCCTATATTCATTCTGCAGCTGCCCACCGCCATGAACTGCAGCAACGCACTGCTGAGAGTCACTAAATAAGACAACTGTCTGTGGTTTGTTCACATCTAGTCTGGATTGATAATGGTTAATTTACTGGATAGTTCCTGCACTGCCGATAGTTCCGCCGGATGTCCCTCGTTTTCTGCTTTCTTTGTGTTAACTTTAATCTCTGGTCGCTTCGAGGAACCTCTGAGCAACGGTACATGCTGAAAATGGCAAGTTTTTAAGTACATTTGGATCGTGCTACAAGGCAGGCCTTTTGGTTTGTTCAGGGAATGATTGTAAAGATTTACAAAGCATATGTTTACGGCCTTTTTTCTTACTGGCATGTTTTGGGGATTCACTATGGACAAAATACACACGGCGATACACTGGTAAGAGCAATTTTGTAGCTTGCTAGCTACTAAGGGTGTAAGGTTTCCAGAATTCACAGTTCAGTATGTACAACCGTTTTTGGGGTTACGGATCAGAAAAATATAAACATTTAACAGTGGCTCATTGGCCATTATTATAAAACTTGCATTCTAGAATTTCTGTTCCGCGTGTGTGAGTAATAGACGGATTATTTCTCGTATAACAAACTGAACGTCCTGTACCAAACGGTTTTAGACTTTATATTTTTATTTGTTGTCTTTTAGTCAATTTACAAGGCTGTAAACTGTTTAATACTGTAAATAGTATATTACATCTAGATCAGTGCTTTCTTAAAATGCACTCTATCACACATAACAAAACTTATCAGCTGTTCTCTATGCATCTAGTCATCTTTGCAGACTAATTAGGCTGTTCATTTGACGAAGTACTGATGATAGTTGGAGTGTTTGGTTGTGTTGTAGTCATAAGCATAACCAAGCCTGAGTATGATTAGTATCCTTATCAAAGACGAGCTTCTTTTGATCACTGCTCCTCCGAGATCAACGCACTGCTCTCTGTCTCCCAGACAACCACACAAGACCTTTCACGTACACTGTTGGTTGCTGTGGTGCAAGGGTTGTGTGTGCATGTAGAAAATGTATGTGGGGGGTGTCTACACTTTGGATGCATGTGCCTGCTCGTGTTCACTCGTGCCCATAAATGTGTGCATGTGTGTGGCCTTTGTGTGCATGTTATTTCACCCTCTTTCACCGAGCTCTGATTTATAGAGCATTTATTCTGGAGCCAACAGCTTGTGAAAAACGATGGTCAATGCAGATGAGCGAATATAGATTTGAGCAGTAGAGAGAAACGTGGCAGCCATTGTTGGTGCTACTAATTAGACTGGGTGATGAGGGTATGATTCAAAGATAGCACCTAAATGTGATGTCACTGTCCCCTTATCTTAGATTCATGAGAACAGTTAAGGAAGTCATTTGTGTGTGTGGTGATTTAGGTCCAGGTCTGTTCGTAACCTTTTTCTTTTTAAAGGTCAGGATTAGTGGTGAGCTGACCTGCACTTTAATCAATTTAGACTTATTTGGAGTTTGCATAATGACATGAGTGCATGACACAAATACAGTACACTGCAGTGTGAATGATTTTTGGCTCTGTGTCATGGCTACTATAAATGCAACATGTAAGAAATGTGAGATGAGAGCATTCAGCTTCCTGTTTGAACTACTTTTACAGTCGCAGCACCAGACGCTATTATCCGTGGAGACTTACAGTACTCCGTATTCATAAGTGAGACAACACCATCACTGCAAGTTAAGGCAGACAGTGATTAGCTGACCAGTGCTTGAGAGGTAATAAAGAGTGTAACAATGTGTGCGAACTGACCAGCTTAACTCAGCATAGATTTAAGTTTAATAAGCACATAGCAGCCAGTTATGCTTCTTTACTGTTAAATAATTTTCTGTCTGTAGAAAATACACAAGAACAAACTGTTGCTGTATATTTGGGAACCAACTTAGAGCAGCAAAACCTTCTTTACACAGTATGTAAAACAAAGCATTGAGCAGGTAATTCCCTCTAGCTCTCCATTTATTATCTGGATGTCCTGTCTAGATAAGAACAAAACACAAATGTATATAAATGCAAAGGCCTGTGGATTAGATGTCATGTCCAGATACAGATCACATGTTAATATCAGGTGGAAAGGAGGCCTAGATCACACCAAGCAACAAAGATGCAATTTAAAAACACCCTTTTTAGAGCAGAGGTCATATCAGGAAAATGTTTCATTACGTTTCATTAATTGTCAAATTATATACTGGAGCCTACTGTATATCAAAGAACCTCATGGACAGAAAGCGATGGCTCAAAGATTTCACTTCCTGACAATATTGCCCAGAGGTAGTGTCATTTTCTCAGCTATTTTTTGATTTAGTCTTAGTCCTAAATAGGGTTGGGTTGTAGGGATTTAACGGTATGAAAATTTAACCTCACGGTTATAGTGACCAAAATTATCAGTTTTCGGTATTATCGCTGTATTTTTAAAAGTGTGTTCAATATGTTCAGAAAGCACTGATAGGTCTACACAAGCTGAAACCGTTTCAAAAAGTGTAACAGTGTTTATTATATTACAAAAATATAGGCAATAGGCTTGTAAAAACTATTGAATTATTGGCTACTGAAACACTGGCCCGCTGTATTATTTACAACTCGAACATGAAGTTAACTATGAAGTTGTATTTGACGTTACATTTCAAGTTGCGGTTCTGAAATATAAGCAAATAATAATGCACATTAATAAGCATCTGACTTACTATGAACATTATTTACCAAAACTAAATGTTATTTATAGCCACCAGCATATAACAAGAAACAATACTAAGAATTACATTCATTCCTCTGTAATAATTAACAGAATGTAACCTATTGCTCAGGAACACAAACTGAGAATAACAGAGAATTACAGCACACACATCCATAACAGAGCGTAGTGTAATACACCTTTACAGTTTTTCTTGATTGCTTTGACCTTAAGGAAACTGGGATCCACTCGGTTTTCATCATCACTGTCTCAGCAGAGCTGAAGACACCTTTTGCAAATGTGTTAACCCTTTCTTATTGGATTGACACATGTTCCCCACCCTTTTGCAGAACAGTTAACACGGATGTCATTCAAGCAGTCCAAACTCCGTTGTTTTAGCTATGGTAACCAAACAGAAACCATCTTTTCCTAACTATTAGAAACTACCTACATCAGTATGAAATCACTGAAGCACCTGTTTGACACTCCTTCACACAAATCTTCAATTAGCAATCAGTCTGCAGGGTTAGGCCATGTGGCCACATAGATCACTCTGCAGGGTTAGACCATGTGGCCCCATAGATCAGTCTGCAGGGTTAGACCATGTGGCCCCATAGATCAGTCTGCAGGGTTAGACCATGTGGCCCCATCGTCAAGACAGAAGAGACTGAGTATCAATAGTGGCTATTTCTTATACTCTACAGTAATAGATGTTTATACTTTACTGTAATAGATTTTATTTTGGTTTACATGTATTTTGTGTAATATTTACAGTATTTCAGTTTTCAGCCACAGTTTGAAAATAAGAATCAATGGAATCAATAAAATTTGCATCAAAGCATTTCTGATTCTGGATCCAATTTTTTGCAAGAAGGCAAATTTGACAACAAATGGCACTGGCATGAAAGCTTCGTACAGTAATAGACTACAGTGACAAGCAATGGTGCACTGATTTGCACTGAGTGCTGTATTTTCTATTTTGTTGTCCACTGTGTAATGGATGATTGGAAGAGCTCATACACTTGTTTGCAAGTTGTTTTGTTTGAAGGCAAAATTTGCTTTTGTTGCATATTTTAAATGTTTTGGCACGGTTAGAGCCTTTTGTAAACAAAATGTGTAATTTTGACCTTGAGTGCCACTGTTTCGGCCTGTGTGTTAACTGTTTTGAAAATGTGGAGTTTGAGTTGACTGCTGCATCAAAGCAATCAAGAAAAACTGTAATAGCTAAGCACGTGGCTCCACAGCGCTAGTCTGTTTACTGGCGATTGCAGGTTGCTAGCAAATTGCCCTAACACAACCTGAATATCAACATGTGGCTGCACAAGATATATTAAACAATCTGCACATCTATCAGTTATTCAATAACAAACACAGCAACAGCAATATTATCAAGGCGATAATCTCTATCTATCTATCTATCTATCTATCTATCTATCTATCTATCTATCTATCTATCTATCTATCTATCTATCTATCTACTATCTATCTATCTATCTATCTATCTATCTATAAATAAATGTCACGTCATAACACAGGCTAAACTTCATCGTAGCAGAACACTTATTGAAATATGAATACACATAGCTTTAACGTTTACACAGATAACGAGGCAGTAAAACCCATTGCAGTTTAGCAAGCTACATAATAGTTTTACTTTCTGGGCTACACACATGACTTCAACAAGTCCGAAAACGGGAAAGGAATGATAAAGAAAAAAGTCTGCAGCTGCTGCGTCCTGTCCCCTTCTCCTGTCTGAGCGTAGTGCGCCTGCGTGGCAACTTCAGGAGACTCTGATGAAGCTGGGAAGGATTAAACACAGGGTTTCCACACCGTGGTATTCCACCTTGATAATAATGATATTTTAAATGAAAACGGTAATTGTTATTGTCAACATTTTTACCGTGGTTTACCATTACACCGGTAATTGTTACATCCCTAGTACCGACACCCGGTGCTAATATGGCACCGTTGCCTTAACAACCGGTATCTACCGGACTGAATAGTACCGCGGATTTCGGTGTATCACTTCGGTGCTACTGAAATGCCAGCGCTGCCCTCTGATGCTCCGAAACGGACATTAGAATCCACAAAAGCATCGCTGCATGTGACGATAGTTAACATAATACTCTTGGCAGCAGGTAACGTTAGCCTACCGTTAGCTAGCAGATGGATAAAACACATGCTGGCAACTGACGTTAAATGGTGTGAATGTTTTTCACTGTAGAGGATTCCAACACCGAGACGTAACAGTCTGCAGCTGCCGTTGTCGGAAAAACAACACAGACGGTGCATTCACTTGAAACTCGCCTCGCCAGCCTCGTGGTGCATTCAAAGTTATTGTAAAATACCCCTTTTCCATCTAGTGGTTGTTTTTATCGTTTACCAGCAATTTACTGGTGAAATAAGTTATTATTACATTTTTAATAAATCATTTAATTTTGACTATATGGCCTTAGCAATAAACAAGCTAAAATGTCGCCAACTGTCGTTTTGTGCTCCTTTTTTTCTTTTTTAAATATGTTATTTATTTTTTTATAGGGCTTTTCCCTTTTATTTGTAGTAGAGACTGTGGATAGACATGGAAACGATGGGGCGAACGCTCTTACTGGGTGACCTAGAGGCCGCCCCAAATATTATATTATTTATATATTATATTTTAATATTTTAAAATCTTTTTAAAAGTATCGGTTCAGGCACTGTTTAGACACAGGCACCGTTTTAAAAGTATCGTTTTAGCACCGGTATTGGTGAAAAAAACAAACAATACCCAACCGTAGTCCTAAGTCCAATGGCCCTTGTTAGTTTTTTTTAGCCAACCTCTCCCTGTTTTATTTTAGTCAAGTTTTAGTTGATTCAAAGTCTGAGCATTTCAGTTTTATATTAGTCACAGAAAACTAACTATTTTAGTTTATTTTAATGAAATGAAAACTGTTGTATTTTAGTCAATCTATTCTAGCCAAATCTAATAATCTTGTCATTTAGTCAAACTTATTTTTTGTAAGATTTTATCTTATCATTATCTGATGAAAAACACTGGTTAAATTATTAAGAATGCATATTTGCAGAAAGTGTCTGGTCTAGTGGTCTGATGGTATCAGTTTAATGACATGGAACATGTTCTAATTTGCATATTTATTTTGAAACATGATTCAACAACTGGCCTGGGGCCCAATTTTCTCTTTAAAACTATTATAAAACAATGAGAGCTGTACCTCAATTTCTTTGTGGTGAGCCTCAATGCGTCTCTTCAGCTTTGTGGTATTCTTACCAGCTTTTTTATGGCCACATTGCTTTTTTTCTTTTAGTTTTTTTTCTCAGAAATTGGGCCTGTTACTTTCTCCCAAGCCCTGTTGTTGTCATTTTTAACTTTAACCTATCTAAGTAAGTTAGTCCAAATCCCTTTCACTGTGTTTATTGTGTAGTCCTGATATGGTGCGTACAGCACAGGAAATAGAACTGCTCCATTGGAGAGAAAAAAGTCTCCTCTTTTTCTGCGGACGGCACGCTGCGGATGGTGCGCATGGTCGCAGCAAACCGTCTGGTCTTTCATACTGATTGCGGTCAGAGCGGCTCAAAGAGCGGACTTATTCTCTCCTGTAGCCAATCATTGCAACGCGGTGTATACGAGCACGTCGGCATTGTTACAAAATCTTGGAGGTATGCGGCTTGGCGATCAGACCCTCCGCAGCCAGCCATGCCGTGTTTGCGTCATATTCCGCAATGCACCGACCGAGCTGAACGCAAAAAGCATGAAACAGCGTTTAGACACAAAAAAAGGTTGTTGACGAACATATTTAGTAATAGTGGCTTTCTCTGTGGTCTGTAGGCTTGCACCGTCTTGTGTTTTTGTATTTCACCAGGGCTTTTCTTCTTTTTCTTTTCTGGCAAACAGCCAATAAAAGCTATGGTACAAAAGGCATTTGGAAACTGTAAATAACAGTTAAGAGACTGGAAAGGCTTTGTAACTTAATTTTAATATACCAGGACTTGTCATGAATTATGGATGAATTACTTCTCCACCCTGACAGTGCTGGGTGGAAGCCAACATTACAGAACAGAAATCCAAATTCATAATAAATCGTGGACTTAAGAGTTTATCCACTTTTTTGCTTTGGAGAATAAAAGCCACATTTGCATTTAATATCCCTCACTTGCTGTAAAGTGAAATCAGAGGGAGTGTTAGTGAAGCTTCAACATGTTTTTTATAAAACACTGACCTCCAGCTGAACTCAGTAATTCTTTATGATGGCGATACGTTAATACACATAAGCACAAAAGCATCTCTGAAAAAGTGAATCTCAACTTTGACCTCCCAGCTGTTACTTTCCCTCATTTTGTCTTTCCTCACCCTCCCTCTCCTCTACTTCAATCTTCCTTCCAGAGAGGGCCCACTGACCCCTAGTCCCCTCTTCCACCACTACTAAAGAAAAAGCAACAGAAAAGCGGTCACACAATAGAAACAGTCTATGTTCACCCTCTTACCTTAATGTCTTCTTGACAGTCTGAAATTTGGTGCAGACATTTTTTTTGTCTTCAGATGGTAAATCCTATGACTGGATTACCAATAAGCAAGCAATTAAATTAAATTTTATTTATAGTATCAAATCATAACAGAGTTATCTAAAGACACTTTACAGATAGAGTAGGTCTAGACCACACTCTATAAATTCCAAAACCCCAACAATTACAGTAATTCCCTCAAGAGCAAGCATTAGCAGTGGCTGTTGCGACAGTGGTGAGGAAAAACTCCCTTTAGGAAGAAACCTCGGCAGACCCAGACTCTTGATAGGCGGTGTCTGACGGGGCTGGTTGGGGGTGTGATGAACAGTGGCAAATAATAGTCACATTAAAGATAATGTAACAGTGACTTCGAAGGTAGTCGTGGAACTTCATGTCATAGCAGGGCACATCGTGTCATACTGAGTAGTGCAGTCTCCAATACCGGATCCTGCAGCAGGACGCAGCAGGACGCAGAAAGCTCTGCGATTCCCTGCAATGCCCGGCCGCATTGTCAAAATACATAAGGACGCGCAATACGGACAAATCTTTAATCCCATTACTCATGACTGTCATTTTATATATATATATATATATATATATATATATATATATATATATATATATATATATATATATATATATATATATATATATATATATATATAAATATATATATATATATATATATATATATATATATATATTTATATATATATATATATATATATATATATATATATATATGTATATATATATCTATCATGCATACATACATACATACATACATACATACATACATACATACAGTGGGGCAAAAAAGTATTTAGTCAGCCACCAATTGTGCAAGTTCTCCCACTTAAAAAGATGAGAGAGGACTGTAATTTTCATCATAGGTACATTTCAACTATGAGAGACAAAATGAGAAAAAAAAATCCAGAAAATCACATTGTAGGATTTTTAATGAATTTCTTTGCAAATTATGATGGAAAATAAGTATTTGGTCAATAACAAAAGTTCATCTCAATACTTTGTTATATACCCTTTGTTGGCAATGACAGAGGTCAAACGTTTTCTGTAAGTCTTCACCAGGTTTTCACACACTGTTGCTGGTATTTTGGCCCATTCCTCCATGCAGATCTCCTCTAGAGCAGTGATGTTTTGGGGCTGTCGCTGGGCAACACGGACTTTCAACTCCCTCCAAAGATTTTCTATGGGGTTGAGATCTGGAGACTGGCTAGGTCACTCTAGGACCTTGAAATGCTTCTTACGAAGCCACTCCTTCGTTGCCCGGGCAGTGTGTTTGGGATCATTGTCATGCTGAAAGACCCAGCCACGTTTCATCTTCAATGCTCGTTTTCACTCAAAATCTCATGATATATGGCCCCATTCATTCTTTCCTTTACACGGATCAGTCGTCCTGGTCCCTTTGCAGAAAAACAGCCCCAAAGCATGATGTTTCCACCTCCATGCTTCACAGTAGGTATGGTATTCTTTGGCTGCAACTCAGCATTCTTTCTCCTCCAAACACGACGAGTTGAGTTTTTACCAAAAGGTTCTATTTTGGTTTCATCTGACATTCTCCCAATCCTCTTCTGGATCATCCAAATGCTCTCTAGCAAACTTCAGACGGGCCTGGATATGTACTGGCTTAAGCAGGGGGACACGGCTGGCACTGCAGGATTTGAGTCCCTGGCGGCGTAGTGTTACTGATGGTAGCCTTTGTTACTTTGGTCCCAGCTCTTTGCAGGTCATTCACTAGGTCCCCCCTTGTGGTTCTGGGATTTTTGCTCACCGTTCTTGTGATCATTTTGACCCCACGGGGTGAGATCTTGCGTGGAGCCCCAGATTGAGGGAGATTATCAGTGGTCTGTATGTCTTCCATTTTCTAATAATTGCTCCCACAGTTGATTTCTTCACACCAAGCTGCTTAACTATTGCAGATTCAGTCTTCCCAGCCTGGTGCAGGTCTACAATTTTGTTTCTGGTGTCCTTTGACAGCTCTTTGGTCTTGGCCATAGTGGAGTTTGGAGTGTGACTGTTTGAGGTTGTGGACAGGTGTCTTTTATACTGATAACAAGTTCAAACAGGTGCCATTAATACAGGTAACGAGTGGAGGACAGAGGAGCCTCTTAAAGAAGAAGTTACAGGTCTGTGAGAGCCAGAAATCTTGCTTGTTTGTAGGTGACCAAATACCTATTTATTGAGGAATTTACCAATTAATTCATTAAAAATCCTACAATGTGATTTTCTGGATTTTTTTTCTCATTTTGTCTCTCATAGTTGAAGTGTACCTATGATGAAAATCACAGGCCTCTCTCATCTTTTTAAGTGGGAGAACTTGCACAATTGGTGGCTGACTAAATACTTTTTTACCCCACTATATATATATATATATATATATATATAAATGCCATAATTTAAATTTTTTGAAAATACCGTTGAGAAACAAAAACAAATCGAATGATTCAGTCTCATTTTTAGTTATAACACTGAAATATGTTAAAGAAATTATATCACTAACACTTCTATTTAACATATATGACAATATTTTGATACCCAAATCCCAACCCATATTGAATATTGTAACACAATATTGATATTCTTGCTCTAACACGTATGCCAGAAGCATTCAGCTCAAAACACAGCTACTGCAGAGTTAAGTCTAAGATGTTTTATTTTGCCACACTAGTAGTATGGATCTAAGAATACCATAGTTTTCTTCTTTCATCCATCTATGTTGATGAATGATACATTACAAACTAACAGGGCTGCATGGAGACTTGTATTTTTCTTTCTCTTTGACTTTTCCTCTATGATTCACTACCTCTAACCCTTTCAACTTTCTTTTTTTATTTTCTTCTGAGCTTATACAGTATGTGTCCTGAGACTGTGTGTGTGGATGCCTGTTTGCATGCCTGTGTTAATGTAATGTTGAATGTATTTGGTGTGTTACTGTGAAGGCATATGTTTACATATTTACCATAATGGTTCGAATATAAGTCCCCCCTTTTTTCAAGACTCACTTTTGGAAAAAATACTTTATAAAAGCCAACTATTGTTTTCATAAAGGAAATAATTGTATTTGAAAATAATTCTAAAAAAAACACATTGAATAAAACAAGGTAGTCTGTTGTTTTTAACATATTTTAAATAAAATAATATTTTCAATATCTTTTTAGCTGAAAGTGTCCCATTTAAATTAATGGCATATATTTCCAAGGCCTTCAGCTGAATGACTGCTCTGGTAATCG
Source organism: Perca fluviatilis (assembly GCF_010015445.1). Taxonomy (NCBI): domain Eukaryota; kingdom Metazoa; phylum Chordata; class Actinopteri; order Perciformes; family Percidae; genus Perca; species Perca fluviatilis. The sequence continues at coordinate 19,061,414 of NC_053116.1, read as the reverse complement.
GCATCCCATTATTACGTTTTTCTGTCACGTAATCACACACTCTCCTGTCAATCTCTTTGAAGCTGCTGCTTTGAAGACCACAGTAAAATTTACTCTGGCTGTTTGCATTTTAAGACGGTGTAACATCTCCATGACAACGCCTTGTTGCCTACTTACGTTCTTCTTCCGACTTCCAGGCTTTTTGTAGCTGGATATATCATTTGTTTCGTCTATGTATGGATGTGGATAACATTAGTGATATTGAGATGCTTGCTACAGTTACACTTCTAGTGATGAATCGGCGAAAACATGTTTTATTTCTCTGAGTCACAGCTTTGTTCTAACGCAGCTGGGGTCTCTCCCTCTTCAGTCACTCTAACTCATAGCACAATTTGAAATGGGTATGTAACCTGTTTGGTGGTGTTTGCTGTTGAATGCTCTAAAGTAAGAGCTAACTAAGTATATAAAAATGACACAAGCCCAAAGACTAGACAGTAGGGCTGCACGATATTGGAAAAAACTTACATTGCAAAAAGAAATTCCCCTGCGATATTTATTGCGACATATAATAAAAACACTAATTTTTACAAGATGACATAAATAGCTCTATTTGGAAATAATACATTATTCTTGACTTCTGGGGGGATTTTGTAGGGGAGTGCATCTGCATAGAAAATTTAAATTAAAAAAGGGAACTTTTCTTATGTGAACCATTCTTTGTTGAACTTTAATACTTTAAAACACCAAGGCAAGTAAGCACTGTGACTACTCTTCTGAAGTGATTTTGGAGAGGGGAAAGTAGGTAGTTAAATACACTGGTTGACTTAAGCTGCTTACACACCAACCAGACGGCCAGCCGTCGGCAGAAAAGGCAGTTGGTCAAAAAAATGCATCAGAACACACCGAAGAGACGAGACGTAATACGTCTCCATAACAGCAGGCGGCGCTAATCTGTATTGTTGCCCAAAAAATGAAAACCGGCAGCTGATTGGACGAACGCGTCACATGGGTCTGTTTTCTCCGGAAATTCAAAGACGGACTGTCATGGCGGCTTGTTCAGAATACGATCTCATATTGTACTAAAATAGTTCACCGAAACGTGTTTCTGAAAACATTTTAAGCGAGAAATAGGCCATAGAGTTGCTGAATCTGTCTTCATTTTCAGCTCAACAAAGTTGACTGTGCATGCAGAGCCTACGAACCGTAACGTTAGTTGGGACAGACCCCTTGATTCTTAAAGCTAACTATATTAGCTTTTGCCTGGCTGGTAGCAGCTTTCTGGCAATTCTGCTGTGTCTAGGAGCCGCCGTGATAATGTTGCTTTAGTCAGGTGATTTATTTCGTCTTTGTAACGAACGTAAAACACGGACTACTGTAGGTTCACTAGCAATGGAAAAGCATCTGCATCACTGCGTCTTCGGCAGCTGCCGCTTACAGTACTTTTCTACACACAGGAGAGCCTCACTTCTCATAACAAACCCCATCAGACTAACATTACATCGCACGTTGCCCACATGGTCACCTGTCATAAGGGAAAGGGTCGGCCGGTAACAATCGTGTAAAAGGAGAATGGTGAAAGTTTTCTTTTCTATCAAGCAGCAAAAAAGTTGTACTGTTAACATACGATGTTACTATTGCACATGCGCACATCGCGATGTAGATGATGAAACAAAATATTGTGCAGCCCTACTAGACCGAGTCAAATTTAGACTAAAACTATACATTTTATCAGCATCAGTTGTTTGAATCAAGAAGTCATTTTTTTTATAGATTATTCTTCTGTAATTGCGATTTTGACAGTATTTAATTCCATTTCAATCAGGAGAGACTTTGTTGCAAATATGTAAAGGTTTATTTGTACATATGCATAATATGAAATGTACAGAGTCTTTGGAAATTAGACTCCATCATTATAAAAATAATTTTATATGGGGTAGGGAAGCCATGAGTAAGGCATATCCCCCATGATGGAGTCTAGACGCTGGTGGTGGTGGTGAAGGAGCCCAAAGACCGGACCGAAGGAGCCGACGGGAGCGGCCTGCAGGAGGAGGACCCAGGGTGACGTGGGTGACGATGACTGGAGGTGGAAGGGGAGGAGGAGGGTTGTACGCTTTGCCTGAAATGACAACTGACAGCAGCAGAGAGAAGAACAGAATTAAAGCAGGGGTGCCATGCTGTAATTTGCTTGTGGAATTCATTGCCAATTCTGGTTGGTTTAACTGAAAAGTGAACCCCTCGAAACAGCTGATCAGTTTTAGGAAGAGAGAGAGGTGGATGAAGTTTAGAAGTCCTGAAAGAATTTACGCTGAGCTTAATTTTTTATATTGTCAACAGGTTACCAGTTTTGAATGATGAATTATAGATTGATATTAGTCATATTTGGTTGGATAGCAGTGCTATAACATTTATCTTCCCTTGATTACAATCAGTGTTGGGAGTAACGGCGTTTAAGTATAACGGCGTTACTAACGGCGTTATTTTTTCAGTAACGGAGTAATCTAATTAATTACTTTTCCCATCGTTGCAACGCCGTTATCGTTACTGAGAATGTAAAGTGGCGCGTTACTTTGTCTGCACACCAGCTGCCTGGAGAGAGAAGGGGTGGGGATGATGCGATGATGATTGGCTGGGTGGGCGGATGCCCTGCTCACGCTGTCTCACTGCCATAGACCGTATGCTCACTGCACGCTCTGACTACAACTAAACACAAGACCGCGACAATGGCAACGAGCCAGGGAAATTCAAAGGTATCGTTCTCGGACTGGAAGTACTGGCACTACTTCTTGCTCATTGAAATTAAAGGCAAAAATGTTCATGTAACATGCACGCCATGCCCAGGAAAAAAGACTTTATCCACGTCTGCCTCAAGCAACTTGAATCTTATGAAGCACCTCACGTCAACACATGCTAACACGGCACTTGTTGATTTCTCACAATAATTATCAACAATGACTTAACAAGGTGGGAAACAGATAATTAGAACAGGCCTGAGGGCTACTCATGTGGTCCTTGGGGACTACCTGGTGCCCACGGGCACCGTGTTGGTGACCCCTGCCATAGACCGTAAGCTGCTAACCCAACCCCAAGCCCAAATGCAGCTAGCGTGAGCTCCAGCGAAGGAGACAGAGCCACTCTGTTCTCTTAATACATCCATGGTTAAAACAAGCAACGCTTGATTTTTCGGGTCAGCAACATCTTTGACGTTAAAGATGTTATAGAACGTAATAGCGTTATAGAACATAAAAAATAACGTCCGTTACTTTGCTGAGTAACTAATTACTTTTACAATGTGGTAACTGAGTTACTAACTACTCAGAAGTAATTTGTAACTGTAACTAATTACTTTTTTAAAGTAAGATGACCAACACTGATTACAATAGCTCCTGAAAGCAGGTGAATATTGGTTCAAGAAGTTCAAAAACATCTGCAAAGAATCCTTTACCTGTATATCAGGAATAAATAAGACCAGATTAAACATGTCAAAAAGAAGGAATGTACTAGCTAGTAGAGCTGTTACCTGCTGCTTGTGTTTTGTGTTTGAGGTCACACAAGTCAATACTGCACCCCAGCTGGCCTTGCAAAATCTGCTACTGAAATGATTCTTTTTGGCTCCAGTTGCGCACTCAGCCCCCCTGCTTTGTTGTTGGTGTGTATTTTTCCCCTTTTAAATGCAGAGCTCTGGATGGTAGCCCAATTTTTTAAAAAGAGATATTGAGCGCCAAGCCTTTCAAGCTTTTGCAAAATGCATTTACCTGGCTACCTGTCAGCCAAGAGGGGAGTTTGTTGCAGCCAATGTTACCGTGAAGGGTAATTGACAGGGAGGGTCTTTCAGTGAGGTACTTCAAGCATGTGCTTTGTTTTGCAACTCCCTTTTTCATCATTGACGTGCCAAGCATGCAAATGCTGCCCTGTCATAGGACAGTGTGTCCTGACTGACTTCTTTGCAACTAACTGGGCAAAAGTGATTGGAGTGATGCTCAAGGTGTTTAAGCATAAAAAAAACAGTACGTCTGATGTGTAATGTCTCTCTCCATCTCTTTTCCTCTTTCCCTCTCTCTCTCTCTCTCTCTCTCTCTCTCTCTCTCTCTCTCTCTCTCTCTCTCTCTTTACTGTCTGTCACAGCTGATTGCTTTCAGCTATAGTCCTTCCAAGCCCACTAGCCTTGTGCCCACTCCTCCAATTCAATTACCAGCAGCCTCTCAGCGAGAAGCTTGAAAATTAGACGGTGATTATCAGTTTTCAGGGTTTTTACCAGCATCCTGATCTGATGGCTGCTGCCCACTGAGTGGGTCTAAAGATACATGGTGAAACCCTGAACCTTCTTATCATTTCCTGCAGCATTCATACTTTTGTTTGTGACGTAACGGGGATGGATTTGTCCGTGCAAACATATAAAGGCTCATGTTTTGTTTTTTTGCCAATTTTAATCATGCTCGCGGTGTGGCTCCAGGGATGCCAGTGTCAGTCAGTCTGTCGGTTGTTCAGTCAGTTGCCCGCCACTTTGGTCCCAAGTGAAATATCCTCAACTACCAAATCATCATTATTGGGCAGAAGTCTCGTGACTCCATATTTCATAATTTTAAAATGTTTTCCTTTACGTCTAGCTGTGGGTTTACAAATATTTCAACAATGCCAAGGCGATATTGTATAATTTCATCTGAGGTACATAGCTTAGTAAAATGTTGGTTGTTTTTTTATTAAATATTTTTCTTAATTTTCACATTTTCATCAAATAAAACAAGGATTACAAACAAATAAACCAAAAATAACACTGGCTCAGTTACATACACTACTGGTCAAAAGTTTTAGAACACCCCAATTTTTCCAGGTTTTTATTGAAATTCATGTTCAATATTGTACTAATATGTAATAATAGAACAAATAAATAATTGAAGTTAAAAAAGAAATCATGGAATCAATTTATAAACTAAAAATTCAAAATTTTTGACTCATCAAAGTAGCCCCATTTGGCAGATATAACAGCTGAACACACTCGTGGCATTCTTTCTACAATGTAAATCAAATATTCTTCAGAAAGTTCTTCCCAACTCTGTGGCAGAAGTTCCCATAAATGTGTGGCACTTGTAGGTTGCTTTGCTTTCGCTTTTCTGTCCAGTTCATCCCAAACCAGCTCAATGGGGTTTAAGTCTGGTGACTGTGCTGGCCACTCCATGTTTTTAAGCTTACCATCTTGTTCTTTTTTGCTAAGGTAGTTCTGGCATAGCTTGGACTTATGTTTTGGGTCATTATCTTGCTGTAGGATGAACCCCTGACCAACTAGGCGCATACCAGAGGGTACTGCATGGCGCTGCAAAATGCTGTGGTAGCCGTTTTGGTTCAGGGTGCCTTTCACTCTGTACAAATCACCGACCCTGGATCCAGCAAAACAGCCCCAGACCATCATGCTTCCTCCTCCATGTTTGACAGTTGATGTCACACACTGAGGAGCCATCCTTTCGCCTACTCGACGGCGTACAAAAATCCTGCGTGATGAACCGAAGATTTCAAATTTTGATTCATCAGTCCATAGCACCTTCTTCCAGTCTTCAGTAGTCCATTGGAAATGTTTCTTGGCCCAGGCAAGCCTCTTTTTCTTATTCTGACGTCTTAGCAATGGCTTTCTTGCTGCAACTTGACCTATCAAACCTGCAGCTCAAAGTCTTCTCTTTCCAGTTGAAACTGAGACTTGCTTATTACGACCACTATTAAGCTGTGCTTGAAGCTGTTGTCCTGTGAGCGGCCTATCACGCAAGCTGTTGACTCTCAGAAACTTGTCTTCTGATTCTGTTGTGGCTTTGGGTCTGCCAGACCTCGTCCTGTCAGAGTTTCCCCCAGTTTCTAAGTGCCTTTTGATGGTGAAGAATATTGTACTCTCTGACACCTTGACTTTCTTCGCAATTTCTCTGTAGGAAAGACCAACATTCATAAGTGTTATGATGGTCTGTCTCTCTTCCATTGTTAATTGCCTTTTTCCCACCATTTTTATGGCAACACACTACTTTCTGCAGTACAATACTGTTCAAATAATGCTCACGAGGGTATGGTACCACAGTGTGTTCCAACAATACTTTTATACAAACAGAGGGGTTTGTATAATCCAGACAAGTTGGAACACCTGTGGGAATTGGTAGCACCAACTTTCAAAGCTTGATCAACCTCCATTGCTGCAGAACAGCTTTACGTTGTTAACCCATTTCTTGTTCCCTGAAAAAGGCCTTTTTGTAAAATTCTGAAATGTACATTATTTTTCAGTTTTGGGTAACCTTACTTTTTTTTAACCTCAGGCAGTTCACCACTTACCTTTTTACCATTTCAAGCTATTCAATGGACTTGAACTGCTAAAATTTCAATAAAAACTATAAAAATTGGGGTGTTCTAAAACTTTTGACCAGTAGTGTACATACCATCAAAAGTTATACAAATAATGGGAAATCAGCTCTCTCTTATCAAGATCTTTCAGGGAATCCCTGTAGCAAGATGGCAGAAACATCAGGCTCCAAATAATTCAAATATGGCTCCCAAACTTTGAAGAATTGATTTGACTTTCAACGTAACACGCATGTCAGGTACTCCAGTGGTACTAACCCAAACAGCACTTGATGCCAACCCTTAACAGTTGGTCCTTTTTTGCTAATCCACTGCAGTAAAATGTTCTTCATTGCAGCATATGTGAGAATACAGTACAATCTCTTATTTGCTGACAGTACATATCTAGCTGGGAGGCCTAGAATGAGAGACATTGGGTCCATCTGTAGCTTCAAGCCTAGTATCTTTTCCATTTCTGATAAAATATTAAGCCAGTACCTTTTGTTGTTTATGGCAAGACCAAAGACAAGGAGATAAAGTACCAACCTCTGTTTTACATTTAAGGCACATGGGTGAAAGAGTAGGGTTGAAATAATGTATGCGGTTTGGGGATATATGCATTCTGTGTTTAATCTTAAATTGTATTGCTTTGGCATATCTCCATATAAATCTTCCCACTCATTATCGCCGATAGTAACCGAAAGGTCCCTCACCCATTTATCTCTAAGCCCTTGCAAAGCCAGAGGTGGCTCAGCACGCATAGCTACATAGAATAGGCTGCCAGACCTTTCCCAACTATTTGAAACAAGCATTTTTCAAGAGAAGATACTTCAAGATTACCAATTAAGGTTGTGCTATGCAGTATATAATGCCTAATCTGTAAATATCGGAAGAAATCTTGTCTGGAGATGCCATATTTCTCAACCATTTGTTGAAATGACAGTAACGTATTGTCAGTAAATAAATCTTTCAATGTGTATATGCCACTATTACCGCATTGTCTAAAGCCAGCATCAGTTAACTCTGGCTGGAAGTCAGGATTGTTACGAATAGGTGTGAAAGCAGATGTTAATTTAAACCTCCCCTCAAGTCTATGCATTAGCCGCCATGACTTAATTGTATTTAGTGTAACAGGGTTGTCACAGCTCAACCTGACAGTCTTAAATTTAGAAGAAGGTAATGCTGCTGGTATGGAATTTAGGCTCCCTAATGGCATTGCCTCTGATGTCATGAGATTCATTTTATACCCAGAGAAGTACGGTGGCCGACAGGGGCAAACGCCCTGCAACTTCAGGAAACACATGCAAATAGACAAAACACAAGCAAATTAAGAAAACAACTACATTAATTTGACAACACATGCGCAGCATTCAGCAAACGCGCTGCAAATACACACAACACAACCAAATATAAAACGCGCTGCATTTAAAAAACGATGCAAAAGAAAAGCAAACCCCGAAAAGAAGCGAGTGCAAAAGAAAAACAACTTCATTAATTTGACAACACATGCGGCATTCAGCAAACACGATGCAAATACACAACACAACCAAATACATAAACGCGATGCAAATAAAAAACGATGCAAAAAAAAAAGCACACAAACCCCCGAAAACAAATGCAAAGAAAAACGCTGCATCCAGATTTCACAAGCGGAAGTTCTCCAGACCTCCAGAGGGAACAGCTGATCAGCTGGATTTTCGACCCCTTTTCTGCCTTTTTATTAGAGTCGGTTATGGCTGCATAGTAAAAAGAGAACTCCTGTCTCATGTCCTTATTAATAACATAATATAATATTAGTAATATACAGTCTCTGCTCCCGTCTCAGCAGGGACGCTGGTGCCGTGCTCTCGAGCTTCGACCTTTCAAAATAAAAGCTTCGCGTTTGGTCGGCTCGTCTTCCTTTGGTGTTTTGGATGTTTTTGAACTAAACAGTACGGCAATCATGCTAATGAATACAATAACTTTTTACACAAACAAAGCAACAATTTTGTCTTTATTTGCAGGCGGGATTTAGGCTATTCAGTTTGATAAATCCCACGGTAAATTGGCTGGTTTACTAAACAGGGGGGGACTATTTTAAATAGTCTATTTTTGTATTTCAAGAGCGTATTGCTCCACAATATGAATACAGATTGGTCACTTATTTTGTTGTATAATCACAATATTACACTAGCAGTGGAACAGCTGATTTTTTTGGGGGGGCTGGGGGAAGAGCATAGCCTACTTAGTCTATGAGAGAGAGAGAGAGAGAGAGAGAGAGAGAGAGAGAGAGAGAGAGAGACGTTCAATCTCAGAACGGTGTGCAACGGTGAGATCATAGACTGTAAATATTTAGTCTATGTTTGAGATATGTTTTCTCTCGGTTGGTGGGTGTGTCTCGGCTCGGGTCACAGCTGATAGGCCTACTCAATTAGCAGAGTCTGTAAACGTGTCCGTAAACTTGCTCCATTGTGTTGTAAGTAATACATCCCTGAAAAAGTTATTGTATTCATTAGCATGATTGCCGTACTGTTTAGTTCAAAAACATCCAAAACACCAAAGGAAGACGAGCCGACCAAACGCGAGCTTTTATTTTGAAAGGTCGAAGCTCGAGCACGGCACCAGGCGTCCGCCTGAGACGGGAGCGCAGACTGTATATTACTAATATTATATTATGTTATTAATAAGGACATGAGACAGGAGTTCTCTTTTTACTATGCCGCCATACCCGACTCTAATAAAAAGGCAGAAAAGGGGTCGAAAATCCAGCTGATCAGCTGTTCCCCTAGAGGTCTGGAGAACTTCCGTTGAAATCTGGATGCAGCGTTTTTCTTTTGCATTTGTTTTCGGGGTTTGTGTGCTTTTCTTTTGCATCGTTTTTATTCGCATCGCGTTTTTATATTTGGTTGTGTTGTGTATTTGCATCGTGTTTGCTGAATGCGCGGCACGTGTTGTCAAATAAATGAAGTTGTTTTTCTTTTTGTATCGCTTCTTTTCGGGGTTTGCTTTTCTTTTTGCATCGTTTTTTAAATGCAGCTCGTTTTATATTTGGATGTGTATTTGCAGCGCGTTTGCTGAATGCTGCGCATGTGTTGTCAAATTAATGTAGTTGTTTTCTTAATTTGCTTGCGTTTTGTCTATTTGCATGTGTTTCCTGAAGTTGCAGGGCATTTGCCCCTGTCGGCCACCGTAGAGAATTGACTAAATAAATCAATAATACAAAGTAACACAGGTATTGATTAGTGATCGACCGATTTATCAGCCGGCTGATATATCAGATCAATATTTGTGTTTTTACGTGTATCTGCATCGGCCTATACACGGCTGCTGCATTCGCCGATTTACCGCCATTATTTACAGACGTCCACACAGGCAGCTCTGTGTTGCTAGAGACGCTGCAGTTCACGTGCAGACCATGCCCTGCCCCTCCCCCACTAGCAGAGTGCTAGAAGCCTGCACTTCCAGAAAACGATAAGTTTTAAACTTTCAAAGCATCTTTTAACTGTTTGACTTAGCTGAAATATTGCCATACACTTTGAAAGTGGAAACACGTTGCTCTATATGTGCTTGCAACTATAGCTAAGCAAGTTTGTGGGTCCAAATGGAAAATGTGAATGCCTCGTCTATAAAACTGCTTGCCATTGTATTTAGGGACGTGCAACTAGCTAAGTTGTAGGCTATCTGTATCCATACGGTAGCTGTTACTAATACTGATCATAGGATTAAGTAATGCCGACGTTGTTCCGTGGTATTTGTGGGAGTTTTATTCAGTGACCAACTGGCTGAGGTTTGGACGGCTGAGACTCTCTCCCTCTCTCCCTACTTGGAGCTGGGCGGAGTTGCCATTGCACGTGTGGTGTGTGCATCTCTTGGTGCAACTAGCTAAGTTGTAGGCTATCTGTATCCATACGGTAGCTGTTACTAACACTGGTCATAGGATTAAGTAATGCCGATGTTGTTCCATGGTATTTGTGGGAGTTTTATTCAGAACAAAAACATTTATTCAAAAAGAAGAAAAAAAAAATTGGCATGGGCACTAAAAAATCCATATTGGTCGATCCCTAGTATTGATGTCTCTGGACTAGAAATAAAAATCAAAACATCATCGGCATACAAGCTTATTTTATGATCAGAATTTTCCACTTCTAAACCCTGTGTGGAGGGTGTTGTCCTTATGGCCTCTGCCAAAGGTTCAATAACAATGGTAAACAGAAGAGGAGACAGGGGACATCCCTGTCTTGTGTATATGTACAGGGAAGCTGTCTGATCTGAGCCCATTAGCCAGAATGGCCGCCTGGGGATTGCTATACAAGACCTTGACCCAGCTGATAAAATTATCCCCTACACCAAACTTATCCAAACAATAAAATAAATATGTCCATTCAACCCGATCAAAGGCTTTTCTACATCCAAAGAAAGAACTAAGCCATCAATCTGTCTTTGCTGGGAAGCCTGAATAATGTTGAGCAGACACCTGACATTATTACAAGAATTCCGTCCCTATAGAAGCCGGTTTGAGCTTCCTGTATGATTTTAGGTAAGAGACCTTTGAGTCGTGTAGCCAGGATTTTTGACAAGATCTTCCTATCTACGTTAAGAAGAGCTATAGGTCTATCCGAGGCACATGACTCAGGACATTTCCCTTTTTTCAGAATAAGTGAAAAATTTGCTTCTCTCAAAGTCTTGGGCAGTTTGGTATGTAAGAATGAGTTATTAAACATACTAAGTAAGGGGTCTACTAATAGGTCTGAAAACTCCTTGTAAAATTCACTATCAGGTCCAGGGGCTTTCCCACACTGTAGAGTTTTTATGGCATTAATCACCTCTTCTCTGGAAATTGGGGCATTAAGAACAGAGTGTTGTTCTGACAATATAGTTGGCAAACTGAGTTGGGAGAATAACTTATCCATTAAAACAAAAGCATTGTTTGGCTGTTCAGAAGTATAAAGTTTATGATAAAATGTCTCTGTCTAAATGTGTCAATTATGAGCTTATGCGACTACTTTGAGCATCACAAATGGCTGCAATTGCTTGTGACTCTGCTCTTTTTTTTAGTGAGGTATGCCAAATATTTTCCAGGCTTATCCCCATGCTCATAAAAAAGAACCCAAATTCAGTAGTAAAATGGGTAATAAACGTATAATCTTTCAAAATAGATGCTTTCAGTCTCCAGTATTTCCCTCTGCTGTTTATACCCTTAAGGGAGAGATCCAATATTACACTGGCATGGTCCGAAATTAAAATATTGCCAATTGAACAACATTAAACTGTGTGTAGAGAAAGTCCTGACAGAAAAAAAGTAGTAAATTCTACTGTGACACCCATGAGGTGGAGAGAAAAAAGTGTATGCCTTGTCTGTAGAATGGATTGTACACCATATATCAACAAATCCCAACTCCTCACATACAGAGCTGAATGCTTTAGCTTGTGGAGAAAGAAGTACAATTTTAGGAGGTAGTCTATCAATGAGAGGGTTCCATATACATTTAAAATCCCCACCTACTATAGCAATATCTGACTTAATCTGAGAGAAATCTAAGAACACCTTAGTTATAAGCGGGGGGGTAATACACATTCAGTATGGAGATAACTGTACTTTGCAAAACACCCTTAATAACAATAACATACTGCCCATTCTTGTCCTTAATGCAGTCTAACATTGAAAACCAAAGCGTTTTTCTCAGTAAAATAGCCACTCCTCTGCTTCTAGAGGTGTATGAGGAGAAGAAGACCTGATCAAACCCTTCCCTTTGTAATTTTAGATGTACAGCATCATCCAGTGTTTCTTGCAAAAAAGCGATGTTAATGTCCTTTTTTCAGAAAAGTCAGCACTTTCCTTCTTTTAACCGGACTATGGACCCCTTTAATATTCCATGTACACAGACGTAACTTATTACTAACCATACTGTCTATCTAAACCCATCATGTAAGGAGAGCCTACATAAATCGATAACCATGTGACCCCATATATACAGTCACTGACTCAAGAGAAAAAAATAGAAAAAACAAAGAGAACAAGAATTATTATACCGAAAATACAAGTGTGGGCCACTATAGTTACCAGGCCCACAGAAGTTAAAAAAACTAAAAGCCCAGAAACTCCAGGGGGCTGTCCCTGCTACTTAACCTGCAGGGGTCTTCAAACTTCTTCCACATCAAGGCAGTATGCCTAGGAGAACTCACCATAATATACAAACAAAACAAAAAACATATGCTTACTCACAGTGGCTATAATTGCTGCACGGATAAAATATATATTGTACACAGTCTAACAGGAGGTTACTCTCATATCCCGTAAATCCAATCAACTAATGTCCTTTTCCGATCTCTGGTATGTCAGTCCAAACTGAAGTCCCTTCACGTCCTTGTTCTAATGACTGGACTAGCAACACGGCTTCAGTTGGAGAGTCAAATCTTCTTTGCTTTGCATTCACGGTCACCTTCAAGGTAGCCGGGTACAACAATGCATAGCCGACATTCATTTTCTTTAGTCAAACCTTTATGTCATCAAAAGCCTTACATCTCCGGACCACCTCAGCTGAATAATCATTGAAGAAGGAGACTTTGGTCATTTGTTTCTCGTTGTCTTCTACACGAGTGGCAACTGCGAAGTCTGCTCCTTAATTGCCTCCAGGACTCTTGCAACCTTGGTGTCGATGACTTTAGTTAGGTTATCAGTTATTTTTTCCAAAGCTTGCATGATGCTTGGCTCCATACTGCTTGAACCAACTACATGAAATTCCGTACTAGCATCTGATGTTAGCACACCACCGTTCTCAGTGCTTGTAGGATTCTTCCTCATCGTTTTCTTTGTTTTTTATGTCCTCCGAAGTTTTCAGAAAATAACTATCCAGACTCAATTTTACCGCACGGACCTAATAAATAGACACATATGCTGATAAATGCCACCGGAGCTGGCTTGAGACGATGTTCACTCTATGACGCCATCTTGCCCCCCCAGTAAAATGTTTTTAAATTAACCTTTTTTCATTTCCCAAAAAGCAACGGTTTGATCTATACAAGGTTTTTCGCCCAACAGCGACGAGATTTCAGTATACTAACATACATGCTTAATATCTGCATGTTAGCATTGTCATTGTGAGAATGTCAGTATGTCAAACAAAATACATTTACTCATGTTACTGTATTGAGTAGTTTTGTTGTGTATTTTGTAGTTTTTAAAATCGGTAATTTAAAATATACTTGATTACGTTTTGAGTGAAGTATTGTATATTTTTTTTATCCATTACTGAGTAAAACAAATAAAACTTTGACTAATGAAAACCAAAAGGAAGAAAAGAAATCGCGCCCGGAACCACTACAGTGACGAATGATCAGCATCTAGGCTGCCTACCAGGCGCCAAGTCTTTCTGTAGGAGATTGAGAACGAGATGGAGGTGGATCAGGCGAGCGACGACGGTTCAGAGACTTTCAGTAGAAATGCTAGCTGAAACATTGAATTCTGCTGCCCAAAATGATGAAAATCCTTGGCCACATTTGAAAGACTGTTTTTCATTTAAATTCAGGGCCGATAGTATCATCATGCAATGCCAGATGTGCCTGCCAAAGGTGACTGAACTGGCAGCATTCAATAACTCCATATCTAATCTGCGGAAGAATGTTTTGGTAAGTATTTGTGCATTGGTACTTCAAATGACTAATGGCAAATTGCCAATTAGTTTTTTTTAATTTAACTATAACTTTTACTTAAAGTACATTTTAAATGAACTACTTATTACTTTTAGTTGAGTAATTTTTCATCAAAGTATTGGTACTTTTACTTGAGTACAATATTTTTGTACTTTTTCCACCTCTGGCATTTAGCGCTAAGCACCACTGTGCCTCACATCAAAAACGTCCACAATGTCCACAGTGGGACAAAGTCCCCAATTCAGTTCCAGCTTAGTATATATCCACGAGGTTCCACTTCCGGGATTGTTCAGGTGCTGCCGGAAATTCTGCTGGATGTCTTTCATTTTGGCCGGATGGCCGGTACCTTCTGCTTTCTTTGTGTTGGCATTTTAAACTCTGGTTGATTTATGAGGACTATGGTTAACTGCTTCTCAGATCTCTACATGATAAATCCAGACCGCTAGCTAGACTATCTGTCCAATCTGAGTTTTTTTTTTGCACGACTAAAACAACCTTTGAACATACACGTTCCACCCAAACAAGTTCCTTCCTGAGGCTATTTTGCAGAGGCGCCATTGCTCTGTGCACCGCCCAAGACGATTGTGATTGGTTTAAAGAAATGCCAATAAACCAGAGCACATTTTTCTCCCATCCGGGATTGCTGTGTTGACTAGCCAGACCCTCCTCCGCAGCGCTGTGGAGGAAGGTCTGACTTTTTCCAGCTAGGAACCATAGTTCGCCTGTTACTATGCCACCCGCAAATAAAGGCACAAATGCCCAAAACAAATAAGTAACACTAAGTGAGGTCCTTTAGCTGCAACTGTAGTTCAGAATATGCTTCCTGTAAAGTGCAGAGAAAATTGAGAAAACAATGCAAACAAGGTCCTGAATATACACCAGAATCTCTCAGTAATTACTAAAACAATACACATTTACAGTAAACATGATTACGGCGAGGTGTCCCTCAAGGGTCTATCCTTGGTCCGATACTATTTACATTAACACCATTGCCTCTGTAGCAGATATAGGCAAAATACACCTCTATGCAGACGATACAGTACTATATTGTTCTGCACCTACTCTAGCTCAAGCTTATCAATCACTACAGCAGTCTTTTAATTTATTACAGACCATCTTCATTGAACTTAGACTGGTATTAAACGCTGGTAAAACTAAAGTGATGCAGTTCACAAAGTCTCGGACTGTACCCGCATCAACCCCTCTAGCCATTTCCACATTAGATGGGAAGTGCGTTGAAAATGTTTCATCTTATAAATATCTTGGTTTGTGGATTGATGAAAAGCTAACCTTCAAGGTTCATATTGAAAAATTAGTGAGAAAACTGAAAGTGAAGCTTGGTTTTTATTTTAGGAATAAATCCTGTTTTACTACCCAAGCTAGGAAGAAATTGATCAGTGCCACATTCCTACCAGTCTTAGACTATGGGGATGTTATTTACATGCATGCTGCCTCTACCACGCTCCAGGGCTACCTTGTAAAAGAGATTTGACTATCTCAATGGGACATCACCTGGTAAAATAAAGGATAAATAAAAAAATAAAAAAAAATTTGATAGTGGATAGGAATAGTTATTTTATTTTAATAAAGTGCATGTACCTGTTTTTAAGTATTATAAACTCCAGCTCCTCCTTGCTTTGATTCCACTATTTGCATAAAGAAAAGGCTGATTTAAGAGGACGATTACACAATCACTTAGTGATGCATTGTTTTAGTCGTCTTATTGGAGTGGCCCTTGGTTTAGCTGGCTGTGAGCAAACACCAGAATGTAAACAATTATGGATTAGACAGTATTGTGTCCACTGGGCAGACACGCTCATTACAGAGTGGATAATGGGGGCTGAAGGGATTGTGAGTGATAGTTCTCCATATATGTAGGCCAAGTTATAGAAATAAATCGCCTCTCATTTCCCTGTAGAGAATGTGATAAACGCTGTCTGAATGAGTCTGATTAATCTTCCCAGACTCGCAGCCAAGGCTTTTGAACAGGTAGACGTCATTGTTCCATTTTTTTATGCTCTCACTGACATACATGCATTTCTCTTTCTCTTTCTCTTTCTCTCTCTCTCTCTCTCTCTCTCTCTCTCTCTCTCTCTCTCTCTCTCTCAAAAACAAACAAACAAACATACACACACACAAGCAGTCTGTGTGTTTCTGGGTGTGTTCATATACTGTGTTCTGTGCTGATTACCCAGGGTGACAAAAGCAATTGTTCTGCTACACTAAATCTGTGGGGATTAATGCTCGTCTCTGGAGCCGTTCCCTCTGCCTTAATGTATGTGTGTCTATGTGTGTGGGTTGTCTTCTGTCTTCTCCACCCTGACAGGCTTCACTGAGGATGATCTTACTGGATTTCTTGTCATGACATTTGATTTGCTGCGGTTTATTAAAAATAAAAAGCATACTCCAGTCCTCACGTTATGGTTAAACATTATAATGGAAATATTTACTTTAATTTCTGTGTCAGTGGATAGACATACAGTAGGACATGTCCTTCACAAAGCTACTGTAGGAATCAACTTTTTTTTTATCCAGATGTCTTTGGGGGATTACTCATGCTGAGGGATTAATCCTGCCATCTGACAGCACCAAGCACTGGGAAGAGCATAAAAGCCAAGTCATGGTCTAACACCATTAATAGATTTCAGTAAGCCTTTTTTCCCTTCAAAGGTTGACTGGTGGCAATATTAATTCAATTCCCAAACCCCTCTCGTGAGTAACCCATCTTCTACCTCTCTGCCCTGTAAGGATCGAGGCCGTGGTCCACTGCCGCTCAATAAGAAGTCTCCTCAAAGGATTTTCACCAGCCTCATTTCACAGGAGACAATCTGCATTAGGTTTTAATCTCATTAGCATGAATTAACACCACATCAATGTCCTGCTCAGAACCGAGAGCTTATAAATCCATCCAGTTTTCAGCTGATATGCAAAACACATTTAGAAGCACTTGTCAAGGCAAGGGAAAGTTTACTGTGGGTAACAAATCATGTTGAAGGGACTATAAGGAAACCACTTTAGCTGTTGAGGGGAGATGGTCCATAACCTTGGTATCGTATACAGGAACAGAAATGCACTTCAATCTTACACAAGAGGAACAATTGAACGCATGCACAGTATGACCAAATTGATTTTGTTCCTCTGCAGAGGATTGGTGGGTAGGACATCACCTCAACGTCCAAATGAAGTGTGTAATACAGAGGAGGCCTAACCTGGAAATGTGATGCTGTCAAATGTGCATATCGTGGGCCGTGTGAGGAAATGGGGTTTTAACATTGGGCCTCTGATAAAAAATAATTGGTATTTGCTGACTGCATATTTGATGACTGCTACATGAAGTCATGGCATGAAACAAATCAGATGATGTTTTGAGTCTAATCTGCAAAAGTGTCTAAAGAAACTCAAAACCTGATTTTTCTTTCTTTTTTTTCTAGTATCTTCTTATTCATGTTGTACCATACTCATTTTAGTTTAGATGTAATCTTTCATATATATAAAGACATTTGATTTTGCAGGGAAAATATTTTGTTTGCATATGTAATCTCAAATACTATCTCACCACTTATCTTTCTTTTCTCTGTTTCTCTTCATAACACATTACGTATTTTACTCGTCCCATTACTGTCTGCATCTGATTACTTTTTTTTGTATTCTCCTTTATGGTTTTAAAAGTGGAACATTCCCTCACTAAGTTCTGCATTGCAATGCCTCACTGTGGACAAAAAACCTGCGTATAATCTCTCTCCTTTCTTTATGTCTCTCTCTCTCTCTCTCTCTCTCTCTTTTTCTCTCTCTCTCTTTCACTCACTCACACACACTCACACACACACACACACACACACACACACACACACTTTGAACCTGCATAGCTGCGGAACACAGGCACAACACTCAAAGCAGGCTCCATTACAATTAATTCATCAGTTTGTGCTCTATGCTCAATAGCCTTCAGCGTGTGTAGAGACACAGTGGGGGAGTCTCATCTACCAGCATGTTTGTGAGGTGAAAGAGAAAATTAACTGCTGTTCATTATTAATACTACAAAAGCTAGGGATGAGGAGGAGAGGGATGAAGCCCATTGGTCTTATCTTGGCCTCTATGAAATGCATAGAAATACAAATACATAGGAACAACAGTTGTGTTGCCACATTTTTCGGAATGAGGGGAAAAACACTCGGCAGAGCCTGTACTTTTAAATTATAAAGTTGATAAGAAAATTCCCTCTGCTACTCAGGTAAAATGAAAATGAACAGTGTGTCTTTCCAAAGGGTCTCATTGCTGATAACACACAGTAGGGAAAGCCAGTATGCAATGTTTGGTAACTTTAAATCTCCCTCAGACATAATGGCAGTATACCGTACTATTTTTAAAATGGTTTTGTAGGGCACGCGATAGCTCACCTGATAGAGCGTGTGCACCATGTATCAAGTCAATCAAGTCATCCCGTCACTCTTAACCCTGCCTTTCCGGTCTCCAAGCTATCACAATCCAATTAATGCACAAATGCTGAAATTTTTTTTAATTTTAATGATTGTTATAGTATTATTAAATTCTTACTGAATTTTTTTAAACAATTTTTGAAGTTTATTAAACCAAAGAAAGTTCTTCAGATTCCTGAAGATCCGCTTCAAGAATTCTACAACGATCCTGTCCAAAAATAAAGACTTACTTCTGATTTGAGCTCCTACAACTTTGCTTATAACCAGAAGACTATTTTCCCCACTTTATCACTTATCTTTATATGTTGGAATTGTCTCTCAGAAGATTTTCACCGAGGCACACCAGAAAGAAATGGGGTAAAAAATAATAACACTACATAACCTTAATCTATGAATGATAACATGGGAAATATGGGAATACACATGAAGTATATATCTGCTGCCATTTCTTTTCCTAGGGATTTTTTTTTTGTGATTAATTGAGGTGGAATGGTTACATGCCAGTAATGAAAACGCCATGTTTCTATTTCCCAATTCATTATTGCTGCTTAACTCTAGCAAGCAGTCCAACATGGCTCCTGGATTTGAAATGTATGTATATGTTTGGATAGTTTCTACATTTCTGAGAGACACTAATCAGAATTACACAAACCATGTTGCGCAACATAAGAAAATTCATAATCCACTAGCCCTTTACAATTTACACAGCACTTTGCTTTCCTCTTATACAGCCAACACTTTGCATGCTGAGTCCGTTGTCTGAATTAATAAAACCTCAGCACCATACCGGGGGATTTATCTATGCAACCCAGGTTCCTATCCACTCACCTCACCACACAAATGTGGCTAATCTGTGTTGGACGGTGCTGATAGCGACCGCCTAATGTGTGGATATAGATCAGACAGCTATGATGAATGTTGTGGTCAAGTGCTTTGGACCATAATAAATGATCCCAGGCCAGGTGGACCAGGACGGCAGCAGGTGGCTGTAAGTGGAGCAACCGCTTTCCAATAGTTCCCTTTGATCGGGCAAATCATGGCCATTCACACCTCTAGACACTCTTCCATCTGTATCTCCATGAGCGCCGCTCTGTTCACAAGTGATTTGATGAGTTGCATGTATGCATGAGCCAGAAAGTCAGAAGCAAAGTGTCAAGAGAGAAGAGCAGTTTATAGGCTGAGTGATAGACAGACGAGCGACAACACACACACCACACAGCTCCAGAAGGGTTTCTGTGTTGGTTGTGCTCTATCTGTACTGCGGGGAATCTGTGGCTTTTAAACAGATGCAGATGAGACCTGTTTCTGCTATAATTAGCAGAGGTTGGATTGGGAATCGCACATCAACTTTCACTTCTTTACCTGTTTCTCTCCCTCAGCAATAGCAGAGCTAACACCTTCCTTGAAGACTTGTAAATGTTAGATGTATTGTTTCTTCACATTGCTGTTCATCATTAGTGACTTTGACCCATTTGCCCTGTACTTTCACAAAGACCGAAAAAGAGAGGATGCAAAGAGAATGTTAAGAAACAAAAATTTGCCTTGATGAGGTTGAAGAGTGCAGTCCATTGGCCAGTAAACCAGGAGAAAGGGATACCGATGCAGAAAGGGGAAAAATGGTCGGGCAGAAGCTAAAGCTGTTAGGGAAGCCAGAGCAGAGATAGAAAATGGACTTGTGTGTTTGTTTGAATGTGCGTCTGTGTGTGTTTGTTTTTTTTTTACTGTAGAGCAGCAGTCGTAAACTTGGCCTGTGCTCCAGTCTCCAGCCGTGAGGTCATTGATGTGTGTTCTATACAGAAGGCATGCTGGGAAAACAGTAACAGATTTGAGCCAGGCCCCATGGACAAGCAGACTGATTCCAAAAACCTGGCCAAATGCTTTTAGAAATTCACAGATGGCTGCTAGTGAGGGCTTTACAGTTCCAAATGTGTTTATTTGCATGTTTGTGTAGTATATGTACCTGTGCCTGTCTGTATACAGGCATTCATATGTGTGTGTATGCATGCAAAGATAGAGTGAGTGAAGCAGATTTCAAAGTGCTTAAATATCTTCGGCAGATCCTGCAGAAATAATGGTTGTTTTGATGTTGTGAAAAAAGCTTCACTACTCCAGAGTGCAGAGGCTGGTTTGTCTAACTTGTTGTTAGCATGGCATCACAGATCTATAGCCGGTTTGTTTCTGAAAGATCCGATGATGTTTGGGTTGCTTTACAGAAAAGCTTATTTTTCCTCTCAATTGTTTTGTATTTGTTTACATCTTACCCTTTATTCATAACCAGAGTAAAACCGCTTCTAAATTCTTACTTTCTTTCACCCATGCTTGCTGTGTGTAGACACAGCAAGCATTATTGTTGGTTTTGTTACTGCTATTTTTAGCTTTCTTGGTCATGATTGCCTTCTAATCGTCATGTGCCCCCCACTGGTGTGGACGCTAAATTAATGAACAAAACAAGGCTGCAGTGATTATACTTAAGCTCTACAACTCGGCCTGAGCCCAACAAGACCCAAGTGTGTTGACCTATTCGGTTCAATTTGTCCAATACATTTATAACCAAATACCTGCACAAGGAATGGCATTACCATCAATCTTAGCTATACTTTGGGTTTAGATAGAAAATGTTAGCATGCTCACATACTGAACTAACATGGTGAATGTTACAAACATACCTGCTAAACATGAGCATGTCAGTGTGTCAGCATTGTCAGTGTGAGCATATTAGTATGCTGAAGTACAGCCTCACAGAGCCACTAGCATGTCTTTATTTGATGTTATGCCTTGAATATTAAAATTGCAATTGTACATTACTTACATAGCATACTTTTGTCTGAATGTTTCTATCCCTGCCAGTCAAGCTCAGTTTTGTTGTTTGTACGGGACCCCCTTCAGAGAATGATTTAGAGAGGGAGACAAAAAGGGACAAGAGACAGTCTCCATTGGAGACAGATGCAATTACGATTAGACCAAATTCAGAGAACAGTGCAATTCATCAGGCCATTTATGAGAGGATGATAAGATAACCGCTTTAGTAAGTGGAGTCCAGTCACAGCACGGGGTGATTGATGTGATAGCCATATAATCCAATAAGTGATTGTGGCTCCTGCACTGCAGCATTACAAACAGAGATGTATCACAGAAAGGGAAGCCACATGTAACATTGTGTGGCAATTTAGCCACAGTTGATCTGACTTTCTCACTCATAGTGTCCTACCTCTGGACCAATTTATTGTGTTTAGCATGGTGTTTGAGAAATTGTCTGGATCTATTACTGTTGATATTGCTTCACGATTTGGATTCATTGATTGATGTTACTTAGTGTGTGTGTGTGTGTGTGTGTGTGTGTGTGTGTGTGTGTGTGTGTGTGTGTGTGTGTGTGTGTGTGTGTGTGTGTGTGTGTGTGTGTGTGTGTGTGTGTGTGTGTGTGTGTGTGTGTGTGTGTGTGTGTGTGTGTCTGCATCTATTCTTCCAAAGCCCAATCATTTTGGGATTAACGAGTGATTGAATGGCTTTATGGATATAATCCTGATTTGATTTCATTGTGATAGGATTTTTTTTCTGCAGCTTCCATAGTGCACTCAATTTAATTTCAACACATTCAATTTACTTGGTTTTATGGAGGCTTTCGGCACCTTCGCCTCCTGGCAGGGAAAAGGAAATATTGGGAGCAACCGTTATCTTCAGTCACTCATCTGAAAATGGACTGCAATTATTTTAGTTACAGTAGTATTATTCAGAAATGCAATTTAAAGAGACCAGACAAAGTTTGTATTTCAGTGTTGACTTTCAAATGCACGGAATCAGTGAATCAAAGCCTGCTGAAGCCTTTCTTACTCTGTGGTTTGAATAACACCTATTGGCATATATCACACATGTGGGCTAAAAATAGAAACCATCCACACTCCAATCATCAGCCCCTCCTTCTCTACCGCCTCCCCTCTCTTCTATTATCTCCCATTTCTCAACACATCCCTCTCCTTCTGTCTCCTCCCCTCCCCATTCACATTCATACAGCAAAACTCTTACACACTGCTGTGCAGAATATACACTTATGTATATTCTAACCGCATGTTACAATATACATATGTAAGTTGAAAAGCACACACAAAGATTTTTCCTTCATATTTGTCATTTTATTAACATGTCATCTTCTGCTCGGCTATTTGTGTTTCCGTGGTAACCCAAGGCTGTAAATGCGAATTATGTGTTGAGTACATAATTATCACACACACACACATTCAGAGCTGCAGCAGCAGAGATTCCCATCTAAGAGGATCAGTGATGTAGTGTTAAGATCCCTCTCCTCCTCCTATTTCAATGTATCCTTATTCCAAATTTGCTACAAAAATATGTCTCTAGACAAATAGATTACCAATGTTGCCAGTGGGCAAAATGTTACTTCAACCCCAGACTTCTGTGTACCATTTCACCTCTACTTTCTCTCTCTCTCTCTCTCTCTCTCTCTCTCTCTCTCTCTCTCTCTCTCTCTCTCTCTCTCTCTCTCTCTCTCTCTCTGTCTCTCTCTCTCTCTCTCACAGCCACAGCTGTATGTGTTTAATTACTGAGGTGACCTAATAAAACAGTGTTGCAAATGATTTTGTTATTCCTCCCTTTCTTTTCTCTTTAAGAGCAAAGAGGAGATGGTTAATACACAGTGACTCACTTTGTGTGCCCTGTGTCTACATCAGACACCTGTTGTGGATCTAATTGAACAGTGAGACTGTTTATCACCATCAGATTGTCACCCACATGGCTATATACATGACGCTGCCTTTGTGAAACACAGTCAGGAAACAGCTGTTACCCCAAAAAGCTCTTGGCTTTCACAAGATCTGTTTGTCAGCTTTTGAGGTTTGGGTTGCTGTATATGAGACAAATTGGACATCTACTACATAGCCCATTAGCTCTGAACTTCCTATTAGTTATTTTTATCTTTGTCTTGCGCCTCCTTGCCTCTGTGTCTTTATAAAGTGCATGAGCATGTTTGTGTGTGAAATTCTCCCTACAGCCTCCTCTCTGCTGATGCTTGCACTGGCCATTTCCCTCTGAGGCTCTCCCTGGATGACAAATTCACACATCCGTTATCAGCCTCCTCTTTTTCCACAAAATCAATAGTCTCTCAGTTTTCTCTGCATATATTGGATGGTGTTGCTGCAGTTTATTTTTCAGTGCATGCATGCAGTGTTGTGGATACACACAGCTATCCACACAAACAGAGAAAAACATGTAAACCTTACAGCACGACTATGTAACGTTTGATAACACCAGCCACTGTCCCCACAAGTCACAATGACAATATAATGCAAAAATGTAGCACAACAGAAGCACAAGAGTCATTATTTCAGCAAACTGACTCTGTAATGGCAGTTATACAATATATTAGCTAGGGTGACCAAACGTCCTCTTTTGCCCGGACATGTCCACTTTTTACGTACTGTCCGGGGGGTCCGGGTGGGTTTTATAAATTCATGAAAATGTCCGGTTTTCACGGTTTTTCATGGGTCTATTACGCGTGTACTTAAATTGAGTGGCGCTTTGCACAGTGTACTACGGTACTTTGTTGTGTGACGTAATTCCCGAGCGGCTGCTTTGTGGGCGGCTCTGCAACGCGCACATACAGGGACTAGAGCAGACAGCGGAGCAGCATTGTACACAAAATGCTGCAGCGTTTCCTGCTAAAGTTTTCCCACCGTGGTCAGAAAACACAGGGGAGACACTTTGTTTCTCTCACTATGACTCTAGAGTCGTACTGCGCCCCCGTCACCTCCTTAATTCTCCCTCGCTCTATCACCACTCCCCACACACACAGACATGCCGGCTCGACACACACACCAGCGCACAAGTATTAACATCAGGCTACGGCTCTCGCGTGGAGCCTGCGTACAACCATAAAACAAGACTTAGTGCAGCTTCACAGTTGAACTGCAAAAAAATGTCCCACGTACCGTCCCGGTCGGGACCGGATTAGTGGGAGGGCGGAGTGCACCGTGTGCAAAGCTGGCACATATGTTTTAGTGTCTTTATTATTTATCTTATTACATTGAAAAGGTATTAAGACATATTTTGTTGTAGCTGGATTTTCTAACACAGAAGAGGTCATATTTAGAACATTATTTCATATTATTTATTTATTTTAAAAGAGAGATATTATTTTGTTACAGGTTGTTACAGATTTTATTTTATTACAGAAGTTATTTTTGCACCATCGAGGCATAATAAAGCATGTTCATTAACCATTAATTAAGCCTGTCTGAATTTTTGTCTCGAGGCCGGGCCAAGTGTCCTCTTTTTTGGAAATCAAAATATGGTCACCCTATATTAGCCACCATGAAATACTGTCCATACCAGACCAAGTAAAGCTGTAGCTGCAAAAGAAAATACTTACTACGTTTACATGCAGCCAATAACCCGTTCAAAACCAGAATATTAGCAATAACCCTGGCGTTTACGTCGGGATATTGCCAATTGATTACAAATTCCATGTATACAGGAGTAACTCTCTCTGCTCACACATGTAAACGGGTTATTCCGAATGTTTCAGAAACCCGAATAGTGACCTTAACCTGAAAATTGACAGCTTGTAAACGTAGTCAATGTGTTATTTATTCTTTCGAAAAGTTACATAGTCTCACTTTAATGCTAGCAGTCGTAAGTGTGGTATGACCCTGTAGCAATTCAACTGTCGGAGGCTGAATAACCCTACAGGTCATGGCAGTAGAGTCCAATATCTCTTTTTAGAGACCTCCATGTGTGTATATCTCTGTGTTATTATTTTGAAGATGTGGAGGAAAGGAGGGAGATGAGAATAAAGGGAAGGCAGGAAAACATGACGCAGTATATGCACATGAAAGATGCACAGGATGTTGACTGAGTGCCATTGTTGCTGAAAGCAGCAGCCAAGCATTGAGATACAGTACCTCTGACATTCATATAAAGAACCAATGGCAGCATAAAACATTCATCTATTATTGCTCTTGTCTTCGATTCTTACTGTACCGCCATCTATTAATCATCAGCACAGAGGATGGGAAGCGACAGGCATGATGAGTGTACTGTCGGTGAAAGAAGGGAGGCAATTGTGTAACATAATGCGCGCACACACACACACACACACACACACACACACACACAAATGCCCTTAAAGTATCAGTATAGTAAATATATAGGACATATATACACATTAATGATACGATACAAAATTAGCCTCACACAAACAATGGATGTTTATTCTTCCCACACTGCAGCAATTAATAGATAGAACAAAGAGCAATAATAGAACAAAGCACCAGTGAAAGAAAAACATTTAAGATTATGATGTCCCATTAAAGACGAGTCTAACTGAACTCAAACCATTTAGTGGAGTCAGTCCTCTTCAGGACTTTTCCACAGAAGAAAAAAAACAAGAAAAAAATTTGCATTTTTGTTTTATGTGTGTGTTGCTTGTTGTGCATGTGTAATGCATGGTGGTTTTGTTACCATTTAAAAATCAGCCCCTTCCTCATTTTGCTCTGTCATCCTACTCTCACGGCAGGAGTAATTCATTTCACACCAGTGATGTTGAGGAAGACAGGGATAATGGGCCAAAGCTGGCTTTCTCAGTGTGAGCATTCCCTTCACAACATGGAACCAAAGATTGATTACTAATAATATTTACTAATTTCCCTGCAGATATGGTAACTTAAAGCCACACTGATCTCAGCAGTTTTCCGCTGTGTGAAGCAATTACCCTCTGCCTTGATGGTTGGAAAAGAATCTTAAGATGTTAGAAAATAATCATTTACTATAACTAAGAGTAACCATGGTGTGTTATTCACAGTATGTGTGTAGAGTTCCAGGTCAGCGGGTGACTATTTTCTAACAGCAGTAGCTGGCTAGATAGAGAAAGAGACTGAGGATAAGAGCTCTCAAACTACACCCACTCATTGCCACTACCAATTTAATGAATACTGATGACACTCAGATTTTAAATATTTAGGATTATACATATATTCAAAGCTCAACTTTACAACACACATTAAAGGGGTGATATAATGAAAAACTTTGAATAACAACAGTTTGGTGGGGTAAATATAGGACATACATAGGACATACAAAGAACCTCAAAATCCCATTGACACCTCTTTCCTCTGCAAATCTCACAATTTTAAACTGCCTCTGAAAACAGGCAAATCTCAACGAATGATAAGGAGGCGCCACCGAGTTGACATCAACTCAGTGGCTCCTTATTTGGCTCTAGTCTCTACCTTTGTCATGCCCCAACATTTACATAGGCTACATCACTGATCTGAGATCAGGTAGTCTTCTGAATAGGTCGCGCAGATCTCAGAAATTGTATACATTGTTCGTCTATTTCATCACTAAATTCACTTCTGAGACTTTTTTTATGCAAATGAAATCAACTATGTAGTAGTGTTAATTTTGTCACCTATTTTTAATTTAGTCTTAGTCTTGTGCCAAATGTCCTTGTTAGTTTTAGTCATATTTAGTCATTCACATATCTTTTTTTCTTAGTCAAGTTTTCGTCAACTAAAAGTCTCTTCATTTAAGTCTAGTTTTAGTCAAAAGAGAACTCAATATATCTTACTCAAGTTTTAGTCAAAACAATTTAGTCTTTTTTTAAATAACAAATTATTTCTGAGATTATTTCTGATAACCATTTCAGTCAAATAGTTATATAAAAATAAATTATATAAATATCGAGCCTCTTCCTTATTTCACCAGTAAATTCCTGTTAAACGACAAAAACAACCACTGAATAGGAAAATGGAAAATGGTACGGCAGCTGCAGACTGTCGTACGTCCCCCTGTTGGAATCCTCTACAGCAGGGGTCTTCAAAGTTTTTTAAGCCAAGGACCCCTTAACTGAAAGAGACGGGAGCAGGGACCCCACTATATATTATGTATAAAATGAAGTTGCATATCAAACTCGGCCTACAATAACATCTGGGCGTACTATACAGAGCTTTTTTTTTGCATACTAAGTTTTGAAATTGGCTAATAATTGTTGGCATGGTTTTATAAATCATGTTTTAATGTTAAACATAAAGTACATGTGGCACAGTAAACCCTTAGGATGAACTGTATCTGTGGATGGCCTTAGTGACTACCTATAGGCCAGTAAGCAGTGGGGATTTATATTTGCTACTATGTTGGATTTGTGTTTACTGATGTTAATTTTTGAAAAAACTTAAATTAACAATAATTTTGAGGCCCCCCTGCATTGACTCTGCGGACCCCGCAGGGGTCCCGGACCCCCTGTTGAAGATCCATGCTATACAGTGAAATACAGACTAACTTTACACCGTTTATCTGTCAGCATTTTAACCGTGTTAAATCCAGCTGCTAGCTAATGGTAGGCTAACGTTACCTGCTGTCAGGTGTAGTGTTAACTAGCTAACGGTAGGCTAACGTTACCTGCTGCCAAGTATAGTGTTAACTAGCGTCCCGTGCAGCGATGTTTCGGTTGCCTCTATCGTCCGTTTAGGAGCATCAAAGAGAAGCGCAGGCATTTAAGTGGCACCGAAATCCGTGTTGCTATTTGGTCCGGTAGATAACGGTCGTTAAGGCACCGATCGGTGCTGTATTAGCACCGGGTCTCGGTACCCAGCCCTAGTAACAGCTGAATATTCTATCTCACGATGGAAAAGTAGAGACGATTGTAGATGAAAATGAAGAGAGATTTTATCTTAGTGTTTATTTTATGCCAAACATTTTAATCTCGTCTTTTTCGTCAACAATAATGCATGTTAATTTAGTGTTAGTCAGCGTTTTTGGACATCTCGTCATCGTCTCGTCTTAGTCATGGAAAAAAAGGTCGTTGACGAACATATTTAGTCTCGTCTCGTCTGACGAAATTAACACTACTATGTAGAGGTCAAATATGTGCCGTTTTACGAAAATGTATGGCTAATTGCAAATTTTGTCCGACTGTGTCGGAGTTCAGCAGGAGCTCAGCAGGCTAACGTGACAAAGGCCGGTGCTGCCTCGCCGCCCGGCGTGTCCTCCTTCACAGACCCCGGCCCGCTGCGAGCTAGATGCATCTCCGTCACAGCCGGCAACCCGCGGCGCTCCATACCCTGCGCAAAGTCACCGTTTCTGGGTTACTGGACTTCCAAATGCAGAGGCCCTGAGCCTGCAGCTCTCCCTCCCCTCTTCCTGCTAAATGGCCGGATGGAGCTCTATCAATGAGAGATAGCTAGCCTCCTCCAAACGAGACCTCTGAAATTCACAAAAATGCATTAAATTGAAATCGGACGCAAGCATTAGCTTTGTAAGACCTTAGGGTAGCTGTAATATAAGTGGCGTTACGAAATTCAAACTGTAAATATATTGTAGTTACGCTGGCAGCCGGCCAGCTCCACAGAGCCCCGAGCCCCTGTAGTCCAGTAACCCAGAAACGGTGACTTTGCCTTGGGTATGGAGCACCGCGGGCTGCCGCTGTCTCGTCAGACTGTGTGGAGCTCCTGAAGTCCGACACGTCTTACCAAATTTGCAATTAGCCATACATTTTCGTAAAACTGCTCATATTTGAGCTTTATATAGTTGATTTCTTGCATAAAAAAGTCTCAGAAGTGAATTTAGTAACTAAACATTGCAGTGTCTGAAATATGAGACCTGCTGTCTCGTCTCCAATGTATGTGTATGTGGTTCGCTCAACCAATCAGCGAGTACCTCATCCAAATATTCATGAGCATACCATATTTGGAAGGAAAGCTCTCCTTCCAAATAGGGCCAAAACACAGGGATGCATAAGGGCCCATAGAATTGCACCCGGGCCATTTTCAGCCCAACCAATGTTACATACCCTATTAGGAGACCTTAAGGAAGAGTGTGAAATACCCTATATAATCATTCTATCACCCCTTTAAGAAAATTTGTAATAAAGTAAAGTTCAATTGATCAAATTTTAGGTTCATCAGAAATTCCCTATCAGTTGAAGCAGCCAAAGTATATTTTGTTTCAATGATTATCTCTCACATCACATGCTGTCTGATAACAGGGTCTACCACAAACTCATTATACAAAAAAGCACTAAAAATATTAGATAAAGCATCTTTCAGATTTCAT